>NC_138772.1:105530528-105655528 GCF_965119305.1 Pelophylax lessonae
GGGGATATCTGTGTGTGCAGGTGACTATTACTGTGCATAATTATTAGGCAACTTAACAAAAATCAAATATACAGTATACCCATTTCAATTATTTATTTTTGCCAGTGAAACCAATATAACATCTCAACATTCACAAATATACATTTCTGACATTCAAAAACAAAACAAAAACAAATCAGTGACCAATATAGCCACCTTTCTTTGCAAGGACACTCAAAAGCCTGCCATCCATGGATTCTGTCAGTGTTTTGATCTGTTCACCATCAACATTGCGTGCAGCAGCAACCACAGCCTCCCAGACACTGTTCAGAGAGGTGTACTGTTTTCCCTCCTTGTAAATCTCACATTTGATGATGGACCACAGGTTCTCAATGGGGTTCAGATCAGGTGAACAAGGAGGCCATGTCATTAGCTTTTCTTCTTTTATACCCTTTCTTGCCAGCCACGCTGTGGAGTACTTGGACGCGTGTGATGGATCATTGTCCTGCATGAAAATCATGTTTTTCTTGAAGGATGCAGACTTCTTCCTGTACCACTGCTTGAAGAAGGTGTCTTCCAGAAACTGGCAGTTGAGCTTGACTCCATCCTCAACCCGAAAAGGCCCCACAAGCTCATCTTTGATGATACCAGCCCAAACCAGTACTCCACCTCCACCTTGCTGGCGTCTAAATCGGACTGGAGCTCTCTGCCCTTTACCAATCCAGCCACGGGCCCATCCATCTGGCCCATCAAGACTCACTCTCATTTCATCAGTCCATAAAACCTTTGAAAAATCAGTCTTGAGATATTTCTTGGCCCAGTCTTGACGTTTCAGCTTGTGTGTCTTGTTCAGTGGTGGTCGTCTTTCAGCCTTTCTTACCTTGGCCATGTCTCTGAGTATTGCACACCTTGTGCTTTTGGGCACTCCAGTGATGTTGCAGCTCTGAAATATGGCCAAACTGGTGGCAAGTGGCATCTTGGCAGCTGCACGCTTGACTTTTCTCAGTTCATGGGCTGTTATTTTGCGCCTTGGTTTTTCCACACGCTTCTTGCGACCCTGTTGACTATTTTGAATGAAATGCTTGATTGTTTGATGATCACGCTTCAGAAGCTTTGCAATTTTAAGAGTGCTGCATCCCTCTGCAAGATATCTCACTATTTTTGACTTTTCTGAGCCTGTCAAGTCCTTCTTTTGACCCATTTTGCCCAAGGAAAGGAAGTTGCCTAATAATTATGCACACCTGATATAGGGTGTTGATGTCATTAGAACACACCCCTTCTCATTACAGAGATGCACATCACCTAATATGCTTAATTGGTAGTAGGCTTTCGAGCCTATACAGCTTGGAGTAAGACAACATGCATAAAGAGGATGATGTGGTCAAAATACTCATTTGCCTAATAATTCTGCACTCCCTGTAGTTTGGTGCCCCCCTTGCTGTCTCTTTTATCTATTACAGGTGCCATTCAGACCATATCAAGTGTATCCATTATGACAGTTTCCTTGGGGTCCTCCCGAGCTTGGAATCTTTTTGAGAACCATAAGCATAATTTGTCTTTCTTTATTTGAGTTGCTAATTGTCTTCCTTTAATAAATGTTTACACATCCACTACACTTAGTCTGCTCACTTTGCTCTTTTTATTTGTTCGCCACTTAGAGATCTCTTCAGTCTCTCAAAGTGCTTAGTGTTAAGTGTGTTGGATTGGATTCTTCAGTGGTTCCTAAAGCCATACGATTTGGACCACACTGTACTTTCCATCAATGTAGTTTGTCCCACCCCAGGCTGAAACCTTCATGCCATATTGGCATTTTTTATCCTTCATACCTTTGGACTGGGGGGGCAGACATTCGAGATGTAAAGAAGAAAAGGTCTTGTACACCATGTGTAGAGAAATCATATAAATTGCGTGTGTGGCCAAACTGTAGTAACAGTTGGAGGGGCTTTAGGCTTGGTACACACTTGTACGGGTGAATGCAGGTGTGGGAATCACACCTATTCCTGCAACTGAAACCACCCAAAGCCAAATTGTGCTGCTCTTTTACAGATGTGCAGAGCTTTCATTCATTCACCCGTATGCATGCAATGCATTTGCAGGTGTGGGAAATCGCATGGTGCAATAATGGTGCAGCTGTGATTTAAAAAATGAAATGATATTTAAAGGATAGCCTGTCCCACAATACTACAGAAAAGGAAAGTGTGGGGCATAGGATAGGGGGGTGACTTACCTTCTAATATAGGTATCAAACACATTTATTTGTATATGTGTAAAAAAAGGTTTAGCAACTTTAATGTCTGTGGGTTTGATTTACTAAAACTGGAGATGAAAAATCTAGTACAGCTGTGCATGGTAGCCAATCAGCCAGTGGTGTATTTAGGTTTTGTGCTGCCCTAGGCCTGACTAAACTTGGGCACCCCCTAATTTAAATATGACCCACCTCTTCATGTAAAGGCTACACCTCTTCCTGTTTATGACCCACCCTGTCATCTGAAAACCACAGACCACAACCACAGTATATCAGTACCCATAAGTTCAGCCTCATTACTGCCCATCAGTGCAGTCTCATTACTGCCCATCAGTGCAGCATATCAGTGCGGCCTCATCAGAGGCCACCAGTACAGCCCCATCAGTGGCCACCAGTGCATCATATTAGTACCCATCAGTGCTGCCTTATCAGTGCAGCTTATCAGTGCCATCTCATCAGAGGCCATCAGCGCAGCCTCATCAGTGGCCATCAGTGTGCCCATCAGTGAAAAATATCAGTGCCCATCAGGACAGCATATCAGTGCAGCCCCATCAGTGAAGCTTATCAGTGCCGCCTCGTGCCCATCAGTGCAGCATATCAGTGCTGCCTTATCATCGCTGCCTCATTAGTGCCCATCAGTGCAGTTTATCAGTACGCACCACTGTCGCCACATCAGTGGCCATCAGAGCAGCATATCAGTGCCCATCAGTGCAGCATATCAATGCTGCCTTATCAGTGCAGCCCCATCAGTGCAGCTTATTAGTGACAACTTATCAGTGGCCATCAGTGCAGCCTTATCAGTGCCCATTAATACAGCTCATGTCACGGGATTAGTAAGATTACTCCTTTCTTTTAAGAAACTTGGACTTGTGTTTGCTGCCACTGATTGTAATCATAGGATTATTTCATTTATTTGTATAATGACTAGGAAGTCCATAGTCATTATACAAATAAGTGAAATAATCAGTAGCAGCAAACACAAGTTCAAATATCCTAAAAGAAAGAAGTAATCTTACTAACCCAGTGACATATTGCGATAGCACATATGGAGGTGAGCAGGTCCAGAATATTGCCATCATATACAATTAAAAGTCTTAAAGAGGAAGTAAACCCTAGAAAAAAAAAACCTGTGAAGACAAAGGCATAATGAGCTAGTATGCATCTCATACTAGCTCATTATGAAATACTTACCTTAAAACAAAGCCCTCAAAGTGCCGCCCGCTCAGCGAAAGGGCGGCCGACATGTCCGTTCGCCCTGCTTCCTTGTTCGTGTCCTTCGGCCATCTGATTGGCCGGAGGCTCGATTACATCACTCCCGCGCATGCACGCGGGAGCCGCCGTTGACGGCACTGGGCTCTGAAGGAACGGCACGAGTGGCTGTTCCTTCAGTGCGCATGCGCCGATGACGTCATCGGCTGCATGCACTGTAAATATCTCCTAAACGGTGCATGTTTAGGAGATATTTATAGCACCTATAGGTAAGCTTTAACATAGGCTTACCTATAGGTGAATGTCAACAAAGTGGGTTTACAACCACTTTAATTGTATATGATGCAATTCAGTATGCTCGCTCAAGGACAAGGATGTTTAAAGAAATGAAATTATATTATTGACATGATGCCTACCATACCTGGCGGCGGAGGAGGATAGGTGGAGCATTAGACTGTAGTGCCACACTTATTAGCATTGGCGGCCGTCGGGTCAGTTGTATTAAGGGTGGTCGGCGGCCTGCAGTCTGTCCAAATGTCCTCACCGGCTGGTATTATCATACCGGCAGGTAGTAGTGTGACTGCTTTACAGGGGGTGCCAGACTGACTTGCCTCTTGGACCCTGCCCTCTGGCCCAATTTTCCCCATAAGGCTGGCACTATACTAAAAGTGTAGCGCAAGCCAGCGGGGACCCTTTTCATGCGGAAGCCAGGAGGAGGCTGTTTTTTTTTCGTGCAGTTTGCAGCTTTTTGCTGCCCCCTGCAAAGTGCCGCCCTAGGCCTGGGCCTTGTCGGCCTAGGCCAAGATACAGCACTGCAATCAGCTTCTAACTATAGCTTGTTCAATTAAGCGTTAAACTGGAAGCTGAATGGCTTCTATGTTGAACTGCACCAGATTTTGCACTCTACAGGTTTAGTAAATCTACCCCTGTGTTTACTAAATAGAGCTGTTTACCGAAAATGTTGTTTTTGCACATTTGTAAGTGTATTTACAACCCACTAGTAACACATCTTTGTCAATTTCAGAAATAATGCAGAAATGTATTGCTGTGGTAATCCCATACAGAGCGCTAATCTAGTATGCAAATTAACATATTTAATCAAATTAAGGATTCACACTATAACCAATAAACTTAGAAATAGGAATTGACAGGTAAAATATTGCAATTTCTTTTCCTGGCTTCATGCTGTTTAGAGTAATAGTGTTTCTAAGTATTAATTTTGCACATAAGTAGCGGAGACTAACATGGTCAGAAGGGAGGGGAAGGAACAACAGGCCAAAGGTGTTCTAGATGAGCTCTATCACCGAGTTCTTAATATTAATTTTTTCAACAAGTAAGTGCTGTTATTGTCTTTAACCAGTTGCCGTCTGCTCACGTTGCGCAGCAACGTGGCTCGTTATCGTCCAGCTCCCACTGTTTTCAGTCACAGCGGGAGTCGGGTCAGGGGAGGAGCGGCGGCAATCGCCGCCGCTCTTACCCGATCGTCGGGGAATCTAGTTTGGAGATCCGCCCGCTTGTGTAAACAGAGCGGGCGGATCTCCTAAGTGACAGATCGCAGTGTTCAGCATAGCTGAACATCCGATCTGTCCCTGACTCACTCAGTCACCTCCCCCCACACACGTCAGTAAGCACCAGGCATACATTAACCCCTCCCTCTCTAATATAATTAACCCCTTCCCTGACAGTGTCATTTTTACAGTAACAGTGCATATATATAGCACTGATTACTGCAGTAATGTCACTGGTACCCCCAAAAGTGTCAAAAATGTCAGTCAAGGGTCCAATCTGTCCGTTGCAATGTCGCAGTCCCGCAAAAAAAATCGCAGATTACTCGTTATAAAAAAAAACACCAAAAATGACAAAAATCTTTCCCTTAGTTAGTAAACGCAATAACTTTTGCACAAACCAATCAAAATACACTTATTGTGATTTTTTTTTACCAAACATAGGTAGCAGAAAACAAATTGGCCAAAAATTAAAAAAAAATTTAATTTTTACATTTTTTTGGGGGGAATTTCATATAAAAAATGTTAAAACTATTGTTATTTTTTCAAAATAAACGCTCTTTTTTTATTTATAGCGCAAAAAGTAAAAATTGCACAGGTGATCAAATACCACGAAAAGAAAGCTCTGTTTGTCAGAAAAAAAGGACGTAAATTTTGTTTGGGTACAGCGTCGCACGACCGCGCAATTGTCCGTTAAAGACGCACAGCGCCAAATCGCAAAAAGTGGCCCAGACGTAAGACAGCAAAATCCTCTAGTGGTAAAGTGGTTAAGGCACAGGGAAAGATAATCAGTTTCATGCTGTAGAAATTCATGTTAGGACTTTTCTATTAAAGTGTATCTGTAGCCAATTTTTAAAAAAGTCCAATTGCTAGAAAACATTTTATTGTATAAACATGCCTTGGGGCTGAAAAAAGTTGTTTAGGCTGCGATGGTCACCTTTAATCAAGAGCTGTTCCCTGCAGTACCTCTTCTTGGCCACAAATTGTCTCAGTCTTCTAGGTTAAATGAGGATTCTGCTTTGAATGCAGGGCTTCGTGTCCTGCTCCCTAATGGATGTCCCCCAATCAGCACCACTGTTTGCATTAGTAAAGATGGTCCAGTTTGGAGAAAAGGCGAAGATCAGGAGGACCCTCCATTACCATGTGACCAGACTGAAGACTTCAGAAAAGGTGAGTAGAAAAACATAAAATACAGACAGCCGGGGACAAAAGAGATGTGTATGTGAGCCAGGCTTTATATGGAGTAAGGAACCGTTAAAATCTCTGTCAGGTTTTTATCATCGCTGTTTCTCTGTTGGGTCTATTTGCCCTGGTAAATGTGATCACCAATATAGATCCAAAATGTTACAATTGTCACCAAAACCGGAATAGAGGGAAAGTCATTCAATAGGGACACCAGTATTATAAAAAAAAAAAAATTTCCAAAGCTAGGTCCGCTTTAATAGGCTGTTTAAAAAAGCGCTACCAAAATTTGAATCGTATGCAAGGAATGTGTAATAGAATTTAGCAAACTATATGCAGTATGAATTAAAAAAGCAGCAGCTTTTACCATCTTATGAAGATGATGAATCAGCAAAGCTCACAAAAATGATCTTCTAAGTATGCAGTTTCTCACAATTATCCTATTTAGAAATGATTAATTAGTGACACTCTGACTATATTCAAAACCAAAACTTTATTTATGAGACAGTTTTTATTCTGGTAGAAAGCAGCTCCCCTGCAGCCCACTGTATAAAGTTCTGTGCATTTAATGTATAGAATATTTTAAGCTCAGTCCCTGCAGTGACAAGCTACAAATTAATGTCAATGTTTCCGTGCCTAAAGGCAAGAGAGAGTTTCCTTGCCCCCAGTCATGTACGGTATATCTAAGCGTCAAAATTTCAACCTGGCTTCTTCCTTCAAAGTTAATGTCACTACTGGCAATAGTGGCTCAACTCTCTGTGCAGCACAGACCCCAATATGTCTTTCACTGGGGTAAAGGAACACAATTCTGGCAAGCAAGGAACTCTTTCTACCTTCGTAAAAATGTCACTTGTTTTAAAGAAGAACACTGGCCTAAACAAAAACTTTTCTATATATTTTTTTCATGGCAGAGCAGTTTAGATCTCTAAACGTAACGTTTCGATTCTGGTAATATGTGAATAATATTTATTCCATAGCCTGGCATCCAGGATAATCCATTTTCTGTGTGTAGCACCCTCCTAGGTAGGTGCTAGGTAAAAGCATCAAGTGGCTCTTTTCTGCTTCTCAGGAGAGCCGGATCTGTTAGTCTGCCTGTCATGTGTTTCTAGGTGTGATTCACTGAGTCTGAGGGAGAGTCCCCACTGTATCCAATGAGGGAGCTTGTTGGACAGTGGAGGAAACCTGGCCAGTGACACATCGTGTTTTATGGCAGTCCCAGTGGGAGGGATTGCTGCAATGCATCCCAGGATTGCCAATAAATACGGAGGCAGCATGAGACAGGGTGTCTTTTGGTGGGAGCAAAGTCCCATGAGGAGGTGGACGGCTGTCTCTTCTCCTGCGGATGTGAGGAGGGTGGTTCAGGCAGTCGGCGTGTTGAACCAGGTGTGGAGCTGGACTGCAGAGGATCCAGTGTGCTGACCATTGGTGCTCTTGGGCAGAAGACTTTGGGAAAAACAGTGTTGTGAGTGCTGAGGGATCTGCTCGGGGGTCTGCCTAGGGGAGGGGACCACTCCAGAGAAGTCGGGGGATCAAGGAGCCAGCTCACGCAGAGTGTTGCAGGAAAGGGGGTGCCAAGAGGTTAGCCCTGGTGATTAGGGACAAAGGGGGTGCTGGGAAGGGCCCTGAAGTTGTTCAGCAGTACAATCTACTTCAGAGTACAGCTTACCTCAGGATACTGTTTACCTCAGGAAGCTCTATTACTTCATTCACAGCCGAGAGCAAAGTGAAGCAGCTGCCTAGCCGTGACTAGCTCTATTCAGCGTTACTCAGCGTTGCTCAGCATTATACAGCGTTAACCTGCACTATTCAGCTCTATTCAAGTTGTCCCAGCCTATTGTGCATAGTTCTTTAAGTTGCAGTATCCCACTCATTCCCTTCTCCTATCCAAGTTCCACATAAAACCTAAAAACAAAAGATACTGGACTGTTTCTTGTCTGAGGTAAAACACTTGGTATAATGCCAGACTGTTCTGTTGTTGCTAACGGTAACCCAAGGGAACCCACACACAGCAGCTCCCATGAGAGTAGTGCTACATGTGTTTGTCCCCTCTTTAAGATCATTGGGAGCCATTGGGAGAAACCTCGTGTCTGCCTCTAGCTTCTCAATTGGGTGATAGGTCATGCAGATTAGAAGAAAATGGCCACAAACAGCTCCCATTTTTTAAATGATCTCAAATGCATTTAACTGTTTAAGGATCAGAGCCACTATTACTTTTTTCTGGAGAAAGGTTGTTTTTTGGGATTAAAGTGTAACTAAAGGCAAATCTATTTATATTTTGGATTTAGTAAGGGAGGGTTAATAACCTCTGTCAGTTTTTCTTTTTTTTTCTCTCATCTGTGTCTCATTGGGGAGATTTCCCCCCACTTTCTGTCGCAGAGCCAAAACAAAAAGTGTAAAAATGCCTCCAAAGTAAGGGAATCACTGGTTGTCTCCAGAATTATGGTCCCCATTTGAAGATTTTCCCTCTATTATTGTTCTGGGGACAACTCAAAATTTGGGACTTTCTTTCACTTCTCATTTGTGGTGTGCTACAAAGCTCTGTACTGGGTCCTGTTACATAGTTACATAGTTAGTGAGGCTGAAAAAAAGACACAAGTCCATCCAGTTCAACCTATGTGTGTGTGTTTGCTTTTAACCGTACATTGTATACCCCTGTATGTTGTGGTCTTTAAGGTGTCCATCCAATAGTTTTTTGAAACTATCAATGCTCCCCGCTGATACGACTGCTTGCGGAAGAGAATTCCACATCCTTACCGCTCTTACAGTGAAGAACCCCTTACGCACTTTAAGGTTAAACCGCCTTTCCTCTAGTTTTAGTGAGTGGCCACGTGTCTTATTGTATTCCCTTACTCTAAATAGTTTGTTCCTTATGCTAGGGTCGCCAGTACAGTATTTGTACATTGATATCATATCCCCCCTCAAGCGTCTCTTCTCCAGAGAGAATAGGTTCAGTGCTTGTAGTCTTTCCTCATAGCCGATGTCCTCCATTCCCCTAATTATTTTTGTTGCCCTTCTCTGGACTTTCTCCAGTTCCAGCACATCCTTCCTGAGGACCGGTGCCCAGAACTGGACAGCATACTCCAGATGTGGCCGGACCAGAGTCTTGTAGAGTGGAAGAATAATCTCTTTATTTCTGGAGTGAATCCCCTTTTTTATACAACCCAGTATTCTGTTGGCTTTGCTTGCAGCGGCTTGGCATTGCATGCCACTTCCAAGCCTGTTGTCTACCAGTACCCCCAGGTCCCTTTCCATCCTAGACTCACCCAGAGGTTCCCCCCCTAGTGAGTAGCTTGCTTTCTGGTTTCTGGCCCCCAAGTGCATTACTTTACATTTTTCTACATTAAATCTCATCTGCCATGTAGTTGCCCACCCCGTTATTTTGTTCAGGTCTGCTTGCAAGATTTCCACATCCTGCATAGAAGATATTGGCATGCCTAATTTAGTATCATCTGCAAATACTGAGATTGTACTAGATATCCCCTCCTCTAGATCATTTATAAATAAATTAAACAGGATTGGTCCCAGGACAGAACCCTGGGGGACCCCACTTTCCACACCCGCCCAATCCGAGTACTCCCCATTAATCACCACCCTCTGTACTCTCCCCTGGAGCCAGTTCTCTATCCAGGTACTCACCTTATGGTCCATACCTACCTTCCTTAGTTTGTACAGTAAGCGTTTGTGGGGAACGGTGTCAAAGGCCTTTGCAAAGTCCAGATACACCACATCCACAGGCTTACCTTTATCTAAGTGGCAGCTCACTTCATCGTAGAAGGTTAATAGATTGGTTTGGCATGAACGATTTTTCATGAATCCATGCTGATTACTACTTATAATACCGTTTTCATTACTAAAGTCTTGTATGTGGTCCCTTATCATCCCCTCCAAAATTTTGCAGACTACAGATGTTAGGCTGACCGGCCTATAGTTACCCGGGATATATCTCGGCCCCTTTTTAAATATTGGTACCACGTTAGCTTTTTTCCAATCAGCTGGCACCATACCTGTCTGTAAACTATCCTTAAAGATCAAGAATAATGGTCTGGCAATCACCTGACTGAGCTCATTTAGAACCCTCGGGTGCAAGCCATCCGGTCCCGGGGATTTATTTATGTTAAGTTTCTCTAGTTTAGCTCTAAGTCTATCCTCTGTTAGCCATGGCGGCACTTCCTGAGGTGTATTATTTAGTTCGGCCTTACAAGCGGGGTTCGTGTAGCCCCCCGATTCCTTTGTGAAGACTGAAGAAAAGAAATTATTTAACACTTCCGCCTTTTCTCTGTCCTCAGTGGCCATTTTTCCTTTATCATCTTTTATGGGGCCAATGTGTTCTGGCCTCGCTTTCTTACTGTTTATATACTTAAAGAATTTCTTGGGGTTCTTTTTACTCTCCTCCGCTATATGTCTCTCGTGTTCTATTTTAGCCGCCCTGATTTCATCTTTACATTTCTTATTACACTCTTTGTAATGCTTAAATGCTGCCAATGACCCCTCAGTCTTGTATTTTTTGAAGGCCTTTTCTTTAGCTCTAATATACATTTTTATGTTGGAGTTTAGCCACCCAGGGTTTAGTTTTGCTCTTTTAAATTTATTTCCCTGTGGAATGCACTGGCCCACCCCCTTGTTAAGTATGCTCTTGAAGCACTCCCATTTTTCCTCCGTGTTCTTTGTTCCCAGGGTTCTATCCCATTTGATATTTTCTAGCAGCGAGCGCAGTTTAGGGAAATTGGCTCTTTTGAAATTCAGTGTCCTTATATTACCCTTGTGTTTCCTATTACTGTAATTAATACTGAAACCAATTGACCTATGGTCACTGTTCCCTAAGTTGTCCCGTATTTCTATATCCGTGAGCAGGTCTGTATTGTTGGTAATCAGTAGGTCAAGTACCACATTGTTTCTTGTCGGTGCATTCACCATCTGACCCATGAAATTGTCCTGCAAAACATTTAGGAACTGCCGAGCCTTGGCTGAATGCGCGGTTCCTTCTGCCCAGTCTATATCAGGATAATTAAAGTCCCCCATTATAATGACATTTCCCATCCTTGCTACCAATCCTATCTGTAACATGAGGTCCACCTCACCCTCCTCCCTCTGGTTTGGGGGCCTATAGCATACGCCCAATATTACCTTCCCCACCGTGCCTTTCCTTTGAAGCTCTACCCATAGGGATTCTGCCTCGTCCATAGCTCCATTATTAATATCATCCCTCATATTTACCTGTATACTGTTCTTAATATACAGACATACCCCTCCCCCTTTTTTACCTTCTCTATCTCTGCGATAAAGGGAATACCCCTGAATGGTCGCCATCCAGTCATGAGAGCTGTCAAACCAAGTCTCAGTTATCCCCACAAAATCTAAGTCCTCCTCAAACATCAGCAGCTCCAGCTCTCCCATCTTGTTGGCCAGGCTTCTGGCATTGGTATATAAGCCTCGTAATTTTGATGTTTTTAGGCTGCTCTCTTGATTTTTCCCCGTACCCACCCTGGGTATAGGGGCTCCGAACACCCTACCGCTAATGCCCCCATTTCTGCCCTCTGAAACTTGCTTTCCACTGGCTAATTCTACATCTGTACCCTCCCCCCCATTCCCTAGTTTAAAAGCCCCTCTAACTTTTTGGCCATCCTCGCACCCAGTACGGCTGCACCCACCCCATTTAGGTGCAATCCGTCCCTACCAAAGAGCCGGTGACCGACTGAGAAGTCGGCCCAGTTCTCCAGGAACCCGAAACCCTCCTTACTACACCAGCTCCTCAGCCACTCGTTAACTTCCCTAATCTCCCGCTGCCTCTCTGGTGTGGCTCGAGGTACCGGTAGTATTTCGGAAAATACTACCTTGGAGGTCCTAGTCCTCAACTTAGCGCCTAAGTCCCTGAAATCGTTTAGGACTCTCCGTCTTCCTCTGCCTATGTCATTGGTACCCACGTGTACCATGACAGCTGGGTCTTCCCCAGCCCCACCCAATAATCTGTTCACCCGATCCGCATTGTGCCGAACCCGAGCGCCCGGCAAACAACAGACTGTTCGGCGCACACGGTCTATGTCACAGATTACACTATCTGTCCTTCTAATAATTGAGTCCCCTACCACCAGCACCTGTCTTTCCTTTCCCTTTCTCCCGGCCTCACTGGAGGAGTTCGTCCCCTGGCAGCTAGGGGCGTCGCTCTGCTCCAGCAATGCTGGTCCCTGACTGGTTTCCCCAACATCACACAACGGGGCGTATCTATTGGGGTGCTCCAGCCCAGGATCAGCCTCCTTGACTTGTCCCCTTCTACCCCTCCTAACTGTCACCCCTCTGCTCTGCTCTGATGCCTGCACCTCCGATACTCCGCCCACCTCTGTGCAGGCCCCTGTCTGCACCTGATTGGTACAATCCTGGCTCTCCTCCGGTATGGACATTCGTCTCAGTGTTGCCAGCTGCTTCCCTAGATTCAGGACCTGAGCTTCCAGGGAAGCAACGTGCTCACATTTTGCGCATTTGTATTCGCCCTCGATCGCATGACCGAGGAACGCATACATATCACAAGATGTACACCGAGTCGCATCCCCACACCCGCCGGGCATTGTACCTACTATCTAATCTAATGGGGATTCATTAAGTCTATCCTATGTGGCTATTTCCTGGCTTCCTAACGCTACCTTCTCACCCTCTGGTATTTCGCTCCACTCACTTGACACCGGTCAGTCACCCAACACTCACAATCTCACAGCCCTGTCAGACGCACAACGCCGAGTCACACAGCCCGGTCAGACGCACAACACTAAGTCGCACAGCCCGGTCAGACGCACAACACTAAGTCGCACAGCCCGGTCAGACGCACAACACTAAGTCGCACAGCGCGGTCAGACGCACAACATTCAGTCGCACAGCCCGGTCAGACGCATAACACTGAGTCGCACAGCCCGGTCAGACGCACCACACTGAGTCGCACAGCCCGGTCAGACGCACAACACCGAGTCGCACAGCCCGGTCAGACGCACAACACTCAGTCGCACAGCCCGGTCAGACTCACAACACAGTCGCACAGCCCGGTCAGACGGTCTGTTCTATTTCATCTATATGTAAGTGATATAATTTAAGGGTTAATGGGTAAGGTATGTATTTTTTCTGACTACATAAAGGTGTGCAATAGGGTTGATATTCCTGGAGGTGTTTGTAACATGGAACAGAATTTGGCATTGCTTGAAGATTGGTCAAAGCAGGGGAAACTGCAGCTCAAAATGTCTAAATATTGCATCTAGGTAAAAAGAATCCCTTGACATAGTATAACATTGGGAGTACAGCGTTGGGCAGCACTACAGAGGAAAAAGATTTGGTTGTATTTATCTAAAATAATTGCAAAATGAGCAAACAGTGTGGACAGGCAGTGGGAAAAGCGAATAGAATGCTAGGATGCATTACTAGAGAAATGACCAGCAGGAGGAAGGATTCGTAAATATAGATCTTTAGTTAAAAAAACTATAAAAATGGCATAAATCTTTCCCGTAGTTAGTAAACGCAATAACTTTTGCGCAAACCAATCAAAATACGCTTATTCCGTTTTTTTTTACCAAAAATATGTAGCAGAAAACAAATCGGCCTAAAATGTTAAAAATTTTTGATTTTTACATTTTTTTTGAGCATTTCATATAAAAAAATGTGAATAATATTGTTATGTTTTCAAAATTGTCGCTCTTTTTTTTGTTTATAGCGCAAAAAATAAAAACCGCACAGGTGATAAAAAGCACCAAAAGAAAGCTCTTTTTGTGGGAAAAAAGGGATGTCAATTTCATTTGGGTACATCATCGCACGACCGTGGAATTGTCCGTTAAACTCACGCAGTGCCGAATCGCAAAATAGGGCCTGGTCTTTGAGCAGCCAAATCCTCCGGGGCTAAAGTGGTTAAATGGTTGTAAAGCCTGAAGTTTTATATCTTTATGCGTGAAGGTAAAAATCCTTCAGTATGCAGCTCCCCCCGCAGCCCCCCTAATACTTACCCAAGCCCGATCCCAATCCAGCGATTTGCACAAGAGCAGATGCTGTCCCTCTCTCTGCCTCCTCTTTGGCTCCATTGGCTCATGCTGCTGTCAATCACAGCCAGTGAGGGAGGAGCAGAGGCGGGGCCGAGCCCCGTTCTGTGTGTCTTATGGACATACAGAGCAGGGCTCAGGAGTAGGCATGAAAGAGTGCAGCTTGCTATGGGGGCACTTGGCATTAAGGGGAGCCCAGAGTGCCAGTGGGGTACCCAAGAAAGGGAGGATCAGGGCTGTTCTGTACAAAACCACTGCACAGAGCAGGTAGGTCTGAAGAAAAAAAAAAAAATACGGCTTTAGTATGACTTTAACTATTGTAACTGTATTTATATTTACATGCTTGTTTCATAATTGTACATTCCTGCTGAATATATTTTCTATAGGTATTTTTTTGTCACACAGTTCTACTGATAATATCATATTTAAAATAAGAACAAATTAATTACGAAAGGAAACCACATAGTCTTTAGATAAAATAATGAGGTTTATCACTAAATTGCTTTGATATCTTCCACTAATCCATCTCTGAAGTGTGTAGAACAATGTTGCCTTTGTCGGACATAGTTTAATCCCTGCTCAGTGCATTTTAAATAGTCCTCCTGGAGATGGTTATTTTTCCACCAACAGAATTCACCCCTCACAGGAAAAAATAATTAAACTTTTTCTTGTCCCTGATATCCATATTTATGAGTTCATTTTTGTTTATTGAACTAAGAATTAGGGACAGTGATTCTGATTTGAATGCAATATTTGACTGTGATTTAATTTTTTTAATACCTTGCTCTATTTTATCACAGGCCTTGTTTTTTGCCAATTCATTCCTGAGATGTATATGTGTCTAAAAATGAAACCTGGTCTGTGATTTTACTTGAAGTAACATAATAAGGTTCCTGATGTGTCCATACCTCTGGCTTGTTGTCACTATTTATAGTTCTTTCATGTATAAAACTTCCTATACTCCGTCATGTGAATTGTCCTTTCGGACAATAAAGCACTTTATTACTGTTCCCAGACTCCAATACACAACAAGTTTGATGACAAGAATGGATCTTCTATCTCTACAAGAAGCCTGCACCTTTACTTTCAGCCCATGGTGTCCCTTCTACTGCTTAGATTCACATATGTTTGAAAACGACATACTAGTTGATAATCAAGAGGACATACCTGCTGTTAAGTATGCTTTTACCTATTTGTTGCCTGGGAGCAGAAGAATAGCGTATTTTCTATACTCTACCAGCAGAAGATGCTCCATATGCTACAGCTCCAACTGCAATAAAGTGTTACTAAACCCAGGAACCTGCATTCACTATATCTGGTCTCCCACAGTACAAAGAGCATGGAAAGGCAATTATTTTAGTAAATATAAACTGCTAAATACTTTTTCTCATCAGCAGTATAGAGCAGTCTTGTGACTGGTATCTGTTCCTAGTAAAGCTTGTAGGAGGAGTTTTCATTCTCCCCTGACCCTCTGTCTGGACAATGCTGATTGGCTCTGTGCTGATCACATGCACTCTCCCCAGAAAAAATAAAAACTCTAGCAATACACACCACACTGAGCATGTGCAGCTGACTCTCAATGTTCTATCACAAGATGGGTTGTAGTCAGTTAAAGAAGAAGAGGACCAGAGAGACAGGATCACACAGCCTTTATATACAATGCAGAGGATTAACCCCTTAGGTTCCAGAGTGAGTATAACAGGCATGCTTTACGGCATATAAAGACTGATTTTACTGTTGTGGGTTTAGTAACACTTTAGATAAAACCTTTGTGCCTCATGTAAACGTGGTTGCAGAACTATATAAAGCCTGGCAACGTGGAAAGCATAATGGCGAATCTGTAGTACAATTTATCACAGCTTTTGAGAGAGCTGGTTGTTATCTGTGAGTTTGGTGCTCTAACACAGTTGTTTTTCAACCTTTTTTGTGCAAAGGCACACTTTTTTCATGAAAAAAATCACGAGGCACACCACCATTAGAAAATGTTAAAAAAATGTACGCACAGTGGAGTTGGTTTGTTTGCATCTCCGGTGAAAGTAAATCCAAATGAAATATAGCTTTCGCTATATTGCCTTGTGCCAGAGAATTTGCTTGAGGTAACCATCTTTGCTTTCTTTTGATCCCCACTCATACTTGGGCTCTCATCTGGCTCCGAATTTTGTTAAGAGTCCAGTTCTTTCCTTTTCAAAAACTTGTCCATCACTGCAGTATCTCACTGTCACTCAGTACTTACTCCGCTTGTCTCCTCCAGATAGCCGCTGTCCATCACACTCAGCACTCTTCTGCGCATGTCTCCATCCAGATCCATCAGTCAGCGCTCTTCTGCTCTTCTGCTCATGTCTCCTCCAGATCCAGATCCATCGGCGCTCTTCTGCTCATCGGCGATCTACTGCGATGTCTCCTCCTTTCCTCCTCCTGTCAGTGTAACAGTGACACCGGAGCTATTTATAGTCCTTAACATGCGCTTTGGATGAAATTGGAATTTTTCCCACAGCGCACCAGGCAATATCTCACGGCACACTAGTGTGCCGCGGCACAGTGGTTGAAAAACACTGCTCTAACAGATAAAATAATAAGACTGATTAGTAGAAAAAATAACTTGCTCTGAGATCAGGCTTTAACTCTAGCTAAGGCTATTTCATTTTCAAGCCAAAGTGACACTGCTTTGGTTCAGGCAAAGGGGTTTCTGGCACCATACAGGCTGTGAATTCCAAATCTGCTTCTCCGAGTCCCAGGGTACATGCCTCAGCCCAATACAGAGATAAACCGCAATGCAGAGTTGAACACACGCAGAACAAGTACTGCTTAAATTAATTGTAAAGTCTCCTTTTTTTTTCCATTAAAAAATGTTAGTGTTATACTTACCTGCTCTGTGTGGTGGTTTTGCACAGGGCAGCCCGGATCCTCATCTTCTTGGGTCCCTGGCCCCTCCCTCTTGTTAAGTGCCCCCACAGCAAGCAGCTTGCTATGGAGGCACCCGAGCCGAGCTGCAGCTCTGTGTATCTATTCAGACATGGAGCTGCCATTCAGGCCCCACCCCCTCTCTCTCCTGATTGGCTAACTGAGTTTGATTGACAGCAGTGGGAGCTGCTGTGTCTCAGCCAATCAGGAGAGAGAGTCCCGGCTGGCTGATGCACTCGTGGACATCGCTGGATAGAGAAGGCGTTCAGGTAAGTATTTGGGGTCCAGGGAAGGGGGGGGGGGCTGCTACACACAGAAGGCTTTTTATCTTAGTGCATAGAATGCATTAAGATAAAAAACCTTCTGACTTTACAACCCCTTTAGGCTGTGGTTCAATAGAGCACATTGCAAACTACTGTATGTTGTGTACGCTGTAAAACATGCATGGTGCTATAAATGGAGAAATTGTGATCTTTTGAAAAAAATCTGCTTTATTTCTACTTCTAGGCAACTTTGTGAAGTTACTACTCTGGAGGGTACCATCCTAAAAGAGAAGTACAGCCAAAGCTCATTTGCCTGTACTTCTCCTATGGATCACAGGAGTGCACTTCGTCTGTAGTGAAACATAAGCAGGAGGGGCTTCTAGCCCTCTGCTGCTGGTCACATGTTCAAAAAAAAAAAAAAACAGCCTTTAGAATACAGAATAAAAATAAATAAGTAATATCAATAAACTGTTTTACATTGGCATACAAATATACTGTGTGTTTGAAATCAAAGCTTTATTATTTTGTGGCAATAACATGGTGTGGGTGGATTTCTGCTAGCCACAGGCTGTGTCACACCCCTAATGCCTGTGTCTTAGAATAAGAGGGAGGTGAAGCCACCATTAATCTACATTTATTATCCCTTCCCCATTGTGTTTAGCTGCTTAGTGGGCATGGAGAAGAGGGAGTGGCCTATCATTTAGAACTGTGTATACTCTGACATGAGTGACTCTGTAGTCACATGGGCTGCTCAGATGTGATAGGGAGGAAATGGACAGCATAGAAACTCACTGAAAACTGAGCATGTGCAGAGTTGCCACCATGGCTACAAAATTCCTAGCTGAATTGGGGACATGAACAGAAGGTGGAATAAGAGAACAGCATGGTCAACCAGGTTTTTTTACCGAATACAGAGAACGAATCTCATAGTGACTGAGTGAGTATGAACAGCATGTAATACAGCATTTATTGATAGTTTTTTATGATGTGGGTTTAGTGACACTTTAAGTGTAGACATTATGAAGCATTCATTCCAGATAAACATTTGTGCACTGTAACTATTACTGCTTTTTAAGCCAACAAGGGCTACTCTATTATCCTAATGCTTGATACAGGATTTGCTGTCTTTATATTGCCTGAAGATATCTATCAGAGGTATAATAATAAGAAAGGTTGGGACTTTAAATGAGGCAAGTGGCACTACACTGGTAAAATGATTAGTGCATGATAACATGCTTATTGGTAATTCATATATACACAGGTTAACATTATTAAAAAATATATATAAATAATATATTGTAATTGTTATGATCTGATTTGCATTGTGTGTTGACATCTAAATCCGTAGATCACTCTAAAAATGTAGTAAAAGTCAATCAAGATTACAGAAATTTCATATACATGATATAAACGCATGATTAAATTATAACTGCATTGGAAGACTTGACGCGTTTTGCTGAGTAATTTCTACTTCTTCAGGAGCATGTATGCAGACTGCGTATATGTAAGAGATTTATAAATACCAATGTACCAATATACCAATTCGTTTTGGTTCTTTTCTCTGTCATGTATATTTCTACCACTAGAGGGCACCCCGTGGTCTTCTGGGGACAAATGCGCACTCCCTTGTCTAGGTTTTTGTTGCAGTGATCTTTTCCGCCTTCCTCCCTCTCTTTATGGACCCCGTCTGTGGAGTGACAGCTCCACTGACGGTGGTTTTGCTTTTGGCATTGCGCATGCGTCATATTCACACATGCGCAGTTAGGGATCGGGCCAGACACATCATTTCCGGCGGAAGCCGGATATGACGTGTAGGGTTGAAATTACATATTGGACGCCACAGCCGCTATCAGCGGCTAGGTGGCGGGAAGACATCAAACAAACACCAGTATTGAGGTACTTATTAGCATGGCATCCTATATACGAGGAATTCCCAAACTACAGCCCTGCAGCTGTTGCAGAACTACACAATCCCATGAGGCATTGTAAAACTCTGACATTCACATACATGACTAGGCATGATGGTAATTGTAGTCCCTGAACAACTGGAGGGCTGTAGTTTGGAAATCCCTACTATATAAAATTTGAGATTGCTACACCGCTTTCTGATGCCATTGTAAGGGTCATCTTTTTTCTTTGCATAGGCTACAACTTAGGGACGCAATTGGGCCCCTACATCTGAGCCCTAAATTCCCTGACCACACCACAGTATTGTGCCCTATAGACTATAACTTAGGGGTTCTATTGGGCTTATACTATCTAAGTTCCTCTCTTCCTGGCCATACACAATTTGGATAGGAAGAAGGTAAGACATTTTTTTATATATTGAAAATGTCCTGGCCTTAACTAAATGGAGATTCCTCCTTCTCCTTTCAAAAGACATATATTTACTTCATATTATATATTTTACATGTTGTTTGTTTGGTACAATTTGATTTTTGGAGGCATTACCTATTCATTGTTTTTAACAATCTTCTATAGTAGCTGGTTATCTTTTACAGCATTTTGCTTCCATCTACAATTTTTGGTATGTATTGTATTGGGGAAGCTTGTTCTTTATCTTTAGACAACATGAATACACTTTGGCTGGTAGTGGTATACTGTATATCCCTCCCCCCTGCCTTATGTCCCCTTCTTTCGTGCTTGAGATTTATATGCCTAGTGCGTATTATTACCTCTTTTGGTTTATTTTACTGTCTTCACATAAGGCATACCTAATGTAATGAATTTTCCTACCCATGAATCTGCGAATATAGTAACCTCCTCTTATGAGTGTCCGGATAAATAAGTCGTTTTTCCTTATATATAGACACAAATTCATATATGCAAATTTTAGACACAAACTCCCATGGGGAGGATTAATCAACCTAGCTTCTCCTAAGTGGATACACATTGTGCTTGCAGTGCCATTAATTGGTAAAATCTCCCTAAACGCGATTAGCAGATATGCATTTTATCACATAGAAAACATGCCAAAATAAAGGAATTGGAATTGTAGGAAAGGAATTGTAAGAACAAAGCAAAGACTATGTGAACTATTCCGGTGGCTAGGCATGGATGCCCAAGTACTAATTGCCATTCAGTTTTTTGTTACTTGTCAGTCATGACAAATCTGCTGTCACATACAATCCACCACTTCAGCTAGTGCCACTGAATCTACTTGAGAAAAACTTGCTATTGATATTTTGGGTCCAGCTTTACTAATTGAGATAAAGAATGTTGCCCGTGATGCAACAGATACAGTATATTCTGGATTATATGGTCAGCTTTGATCGTATATAAAGATTCACAGAAATTTAAGAATTTTCTGACCTGCACCTTATGTTAATAAATCTTTTTCCCTATAACCATTAGGCTCTTGGTTTTTATATTTCAACTACCCCTAAACATACCCCTATCCTTACCCTATTCTTAGACTGTATCAGTTTTTTTGATCCAACCTCAGAGGTTCTCATTAGATATTCATACAACGGGAAGATATGTAAATCAATATTGCCTCTATTGTTGGAAATGTACTTTCACTTTACTGAAATTATATAAATTATAATGTGTTTTTTAAACAGTGCTTCCTTAATAAAACCCAATTTGAAAGATATTGTGGGTCCTTTCACAGAGGCATCCGTGGACTGCCAATTTGCTATAATATTAATAGATTATTACAGTGAATGGCCAGAAATTGCATTTGTCTCAAATATAACATCTGCTACTGTAATTATAGTTATCTCCACAGTCCTCAGCAGGGAAGGTAACCCAAAGGAGCTAGTGTCTGACAATGGACCACATTTTTTTTCATCTGAGATTGAATCCTTCCTGAGAGAGGGAAATATTGTGCATGGGAAATCCTTGGTTTATTACCCCCAAACAAACAGAGAGATGGAAAGATTCAAAAGAAGCTCTTCAGACTGCAAAATATACAGAGAAATCTTGGCATACTTTTACTATAAAGTTCTTACATGTCTACAGACATGCAACTACACAATCATCACCAGCTGAACTACTATATGGCAGACAAGTGTGCCCTAAACTACAGTACGTACTAAAGACATATACTGTACCACCAACAACATCCAGTGCCACAGAAATCCTCTGTAGATAAGATGGTAAAAGTGATACTAAAGTCTCGTTTTTTTATTTTTTTATTTTTTTTTAATAACAAACTTGTCATACTTACCTGCTCTGTGCAGTGGTTTTGCAAAGAGCAGCCAAGATCCTCCACTTCTCAGGTCTTTCTTCAATGCTCATGGTCCCTCCCTCCTGTTGAGCACAGCAAGCAGTTTGCTATGGGGGCACCCGAGCCAAGCAACAGCTCCCTGTGTCCATTCAAACATGGAGCCGTGGCCCGGCCCTCCCCCTTTCTCTCCTCATTGGCTCACTGACTTTAACAGCAGTGGAAGCCAATGGCACCACACTACTGTCTCAGCCAATGAGGAGGGTAGTCCCGGACAGCTAAGTCTCTTGTGCAACATCACTGGACCTCAGGTAAGGATTAGAGGGGCTGCTGCACACAGAAGGCTTTTTATCTCAATGCATTGAGATAAAAAAAGCCTTCTGAATTTACAACCACTTTAAGGCCTCATGCACCCTGGATGTTTTTACAGCTGATGTTTTTGGTGTCAGACATTTTTTTCTGCAACCAGTAAACTCCCCAGCATGTTATCCTATGTGTTCATGTACACATAGGTTGTTATCAGCAGTTTTTGGCGGGTTAAAAAAAAAACTTAAACTAGTGTGTTTTTAGAGGCATTTTTCAGCTGTAAAAAGCTCTAACTTTGATTAAAGCTAAAAAAACGCTAAAGATGCTGAAAAACACAGCTGTTCAGCATTTTGAGCCATGAACTTTAATGGGAATATACAGTCGTTTTGCTATAAAAAAAAAAGCTAAAAAACGCTGAAAAATGCTACTGAAAAACTCACTCTATAGCTTCAGCTTTCTACAGCTAACGCTACTGGCTTTTTTATAACGTCCAGTGTGCATGAGGTCTAAAGATCAACAAGACAAAAGTAACACATATACTGATTGGAAATGTGGTGCGAGAGAAGTACACTTTCAGCCTGAATCACTAGTTACAGTTTACAAAATTGAATTACTTAATCTTGGACAATCCAAATTTTTCAACCTGCTTAGGATGACAAGTCAACGGGGACCCTATTATCTGTGAACTGTCTGATCGACGAATATGGAATGCCAGTCATCCTGCGTCTCTTCGGCACTTCAGACTTTTTAGAAGTTTAATTTTTTAAAGGACATTTTCCAATTCCTAGTGATACTGATAACCAAACTGGAGTCAAGGAACCCAAACTGCCTAGATATATTCAAAGCATCAGAAGGTCTCCTGGGTGGACCAAGGATTAAAATGCATAGTACTGTTTTATGAAACAATTATTTATATTGTTGCCTGTATTGTTCAACATTGAGAAAAAATATTCAATTTTTTTCTTTGAAAGGAATATATAGATTTCATCATATCTCTAGCCTATGAATATCAATATTTAGAGTTTTGTGTATAAAAAATTTTATGCTCAGTACAAGTTTGTTCCAGCTCCTGTTCCTGTTATTATGGATGCCTTAACTCGTTAATTAGGCACTCTATACCTAAACTTTTCTACATCCCTTACTATAGGACACAACAGTCTCCTACAATTACTTCTAGAAGGTCTTACCAGATGGAGCTTATCCATATAAAAATGATACCACTGCCATCCTTCTGAAAGTGGGAATACAATCATATTAGCACTTGTTTCGGACGTGATGTGCTGCAGGAAAGAAAGAGAGAAAGGTAGGTACAGAGTACAAACTTCAGAAAGTACACTTCTACTCACCCTGTGAGGGGGTCCTTGTTTCATGACTGTAATGGATTACTGGAAATTCAGATTATGGTAAATTAAGTGAATTGCTGCCTGGGCCTGTGAAAAGACAAAGCACCAGAAAGATTTGTTGATTTTGACTCATGTGGATGAATTATTTTATGCCCTTTTGCTATTCAAACATCAAATGAAGTTAATTTAGACTGTTTGTGTAACTCTATAAACATTTATGTGTCTTAATGAGATAATGAAGATACCATTTACTGGAAAAAAGCATGCTCTTTTTGCGTCTTGAACCCTCCTGATTAATTAGCTTTGCTTTAGCATTCAGTACATTGATAATTTTAGGGACTTTGCTTTCCAAGGTGTCACACGGCATAGTTAAAAAAAAAAAAACATTCTTGCAAGTATTCCAGCTTTTACGGGCCAGTTACATATACAGCTGTAGTCATAAAGATGATAAGACAGAAGAAGCAAAAGCTATGCCAAGCACTGAACCTTTTGGGCTCTCACCTCATTTAATAAATTGGTGACTGAAGGGAAGACTGAAATTCAAAAATGTCAAAAAACTGTCAACCCAAATCAATGGATAATGTGCCTTATATACAAAGCACTGAAAGAGAATTACAAGTAAAACGCAGAATTCAGTATAAAATCCTGGAGTTATTTGAAAGAGGAACTTACTTCCCCACCCGTTGTAACTATACTAGGGAGTACCCATGTACCTGCCTGCTCCTATTGGCTCATATATTTCTCCTCCACTTGGCGTTCTTTTGTTCCATCATTGGGTCAAACCCCTCCATTTCAAATATCTCTAACCAAAATACCATCACTCCTCCTTATAATGATCTTTATTGTGGAAACTAAGATAAAATTAGTTATCTTTCCTTCTCCCAGAAAACCTTATCTCGCAGTGGTTACAGATCCTCACTTATGGTAAAACAAGATGCCGAGAATATTTTGAGCTCTGTGAAAATGGCAGTAAACAGATATTAAATACTAAATGTGTTAAAAAATGTGATTCCATTTCTGAAGATGTCACATCTTGTGACGAAACGTGTCAATTTGGAACGCACAATGATTACGTGGTTTCGGGGCAGAAGTGGTAGGTGGAACACACGCTGGTAGCTCGTGCGGCGTCCCCTCCATCCATACCCTCGTGACACATTTTTTTAACGAAGGCTGCGGCTTTCTCTGTTTGGGAGTTTTTTTTACTTACTCTTTTACCTGTTTGTACCAAGTTGCTTTTGGATTTTAAAATAAAGCGATTTGTTACGGAAATCACTATGAGGACCCCTTCTTTCCTTTATATGCACTGAGATATTTGGGACATGAGAGGAAGGAGGAGAGGGAGGACGAATCCAGATGCCACTGATATACTGGTCACGGAGACCACCTGAGCTTGAATGATCCCCCTGCCGTAAGGCAAGAAAGGATCCATTTCATGTGGTGAGTTTGACATACAGTCCCCGTGCACACGTGGTGATCCTGGCCTTCACTCCCTGCATGTAACAGTGTTCTAAATCTCTTTTGGGATTAACACTACTCCACTTCCCATTTCTTCATATATCCACCCAGTGGGACTATGTCAAGACTTTGGACTTTTTCATCATAAATTTGCATTTTTGGAACTTTTTGTCATTGCACTTTTGTTTATTTCACTTTATTAATCTTTGTTTCTCATAGGTGCACACAAGTACCTTTTTAGTATCAATTTATATTGTTGAACTTTTTGCCATTGCACTTTTGTATATTGCACTTTATTGGTTCTGTTGGCACCATTCCACTTAGGTGTATATAATAATTTTATATTTATTAATTTATATTTATTATATTTCTTCTATTTATAGACACCCCTTTTTTCACTACTCACATACCTAGGATTATTTAGAGGGTATTCATTGAGTCAGTACCAACTAGGTTTGGTATTTAATTTTGTACATGTTTAACTAAATATATACAGCAAGCGCTGTGTCTGTGGGACAAGGTATACTTGCTTTCTCCTCTTCATTGTTCAGATATTGAATACTGGCAATTCTGATCCTTCATGACCTCCCACAATCTTGCTAGCGAGATCTAAAAAAGATGATTACCTGTGCCAAAGGCTAATGAAGTGTAGGGAGAATACAGGGAACCCACAGCTCCCAACAGTTCTTCAGTTGAGAACACAGCCCTCTGCCCCTGCATTTTTCTTAGTTAGGCAGTTTTGCCTCCTGTGACTTATGTGGAAAAGTGCATGGAACTTTAAATTTCCATTTTTCTGTAAACTTGGTGTTTCTATACTGGCCCTGTACAATCTAAATTTTCACTTTAAAGTGGAACTATAGGCAAAATCAAAAATTACAGGTATGATGCTGTATGACACTAACATTAGCAAAGCAGTTCTTGTTTTTCTGGGCCCCCCTTTAAGATAAGTTTATAACTTGCTGATCCTGCCAGTAGATCCATTCTTTTTCACTTTCTGTTACAGGCCAAGCTGTCCAGCAAGAGTGTCAACTGGAGGGTTGGTGAAAACAATAAAACATTACTGGAGTGCTTACAATTGTCAGCTTTTTATATGACCTAAATCTTTTTCTTTCTAAAAAGACAAAAAAAACTTTCTCTTTCGTTCATTGACGGACACAGCTCCAGAATCTTCTTGACCATTGGGTTATGCTGCCCCCTACAGGAGTAGGATATTAGGCAAGAAAAAGCTTTACCACGTCTATGGAGCAGTCTCAGGGTGTATACTCCCACTTCCTGCTATAGGCATTCAGTTTTTTCTGCCTAGTCAGGAGTAAGGACACAGTTCCTTGCAGGGATCTCTGGTCCTAGCATTTTTTTCTTTTTTAAACAGGTTATTTTCCTCTTTTATTATTTTCTGTTCCTGTGAGAACTACAGTCAACTGCTGGACTGGGCGATAGACTGGATAGTCTAGATCCTTATGGTCCCCCAGTCCGGCCAGCGAGCGCGTGCATACCTCAGCTCTGCGCTAGGTCGGCCGCAACATAGCCCCACTGGACGGGGCTGGCCTGTGAGTTAAACGTCTTGCGAGGACGCAAATGACCTGGTCCAGGCCTGGTTTGCAGCATGCCCCCTGGCCCGCAGCACCCCCATTCCAATGGAGAGGTGGTCTGCCTGGAGCGGTGCCCAGCCAGTTCCATGGTATGGTAAGTAGTATCCTCCTTTCCCTGGTGACCTTTTGGGGTGGACATGGGCCCCTACCTGAGATGGTCGGACCCCCGGGTTCCCCTCCTTCCCACACAGCATCCTCCCAATATGTTGGGGTGTCCTGTGGACCACCCCTTATCTACCCATACCTAGCTCCCCCATTCTGTTCTCCCCAGGGGGCGGCCATACCTGTCCAGGTCTGTTTTGGGGATGTCGAGCAGATGATGGGGGTCGGGGGGGCTTGCCGCCAGCAGCCGATCGCACGGTCTGTTGGAGGGGAGTGTCCTCATGGGGGCTCCTGCCAGAGCCTACCTTTACTGGGAGCTGCCATTTTGCTGTGAATGGCTAGCAGTATATTGGCGGCCATGTTTGTGTAGTCCGGCGGCCATTTGTGGTTTCCCATTGACTAGAACAGCGGCCATGTTTTTAGAGCCTTATGGGTGGTGACTGTGGCGGTGGACCTCTAGTGCTGACTCCTGAACTTCCTCTTTCTCTCTGATCGCTGCATGGTGTACGGCATTCAGCGCTCTGCTCTGTGCTGACCAGGGGGTGGTAAGTTATTGTGGGTGCCCTAGGCGGATCTACCTCTCTCTGCTTTTTCTAGATTGCCTGTGTGGTTCCCTTGTTAACATGGAGTCCCTGGAGCAAATTTCACCCCCTGATCCCATTTCAGATGCGGAAGGCCCTTCCGGGTCCTAGTCTACCCTGTCTACAATGACAGCGGCTCTGGAGTCATTAGTGTCCAAGGTTGATTTGGTCAGAGCCAGTAAAAAGTGTCCACCTCCCTCACCTGCCTCTCAGATTCTGAGTTAGATCTGGCCGCCGCAGACGCGAGTCACTCTGCTTGGTCTGCGTCCACGCACCCTGAGTGCTCTGATAGTGAGAATGATTCCTCTTCCACTACAGCCACGCATGAAAAAGCGCTGGTGGAGGCACTGGTTGTATCGGTGCGGGAAACTTTATAGATGGAGGATGCAACTAGGAGGCGCCGGTCACCTTCGGTACCCGAAAATCCTTAAAAGCGGCAAAAGTTTTTCCTTTTCCCGCCTATTTTATCAAAATTGGCGCAAATCCGTGGGGTTACCCTAAACGCAATGTGGTGCTTCCTAAGCGTTTCCCTAGAAGGTATCCCTTTGAAGAGTCCCTGTTAAAGAAGCGGACAGTCCCACTTGTGGTGGATTCCCCGGTTTCCTGGCTGAACAAATCCACCTTGATTCTGGTGGAGGACACTCTGGCTTTTAAAGACCCTTTTGATAGGGAGGAAGAGACCTTGTTTGGCAGATGTTTACTATGGCCAGTATTCACCATTGCCTTGGTGTCCCAGATCTTGACAGAGTGGGCTAAGCTTTTGCTCCAGGATCTGGAGGACAGCTTCCCCTTGCCTTTGCAGAGCTGGTGAACAAGTTGGTCCAGGGGTTGCAGTTTCTCTGCAATGCCTCTCTGGATGCGGCTCCCTTCGTTTCTAGGCTGTCTGTGACAGCAGTGGTCCTTCGGCGCATGATATGGCTGAAATGCTGGTCTGCGGACCAAGTTTCCAAGAAGGCCTTAGTTGATCTCCCCTTTGTGGGGGATCGCCTGTTTGGGTCTTCCCTGGATGAAATCATTAAGAGAGTCACAGTGGGGAAGAGTACTCTTCTCTCATAGGCTTCCAGGGGCAAGGAGTCTTATTGCAAATGTTGTCCTTTTTACTAGGCTCATAAGCGATTTTTTTGTCCCTTAGGGTCTCAAGAAAAAGGATCCAAATCCATTCTGAACATCTAAGTAGAGAGCAGGTCCTTCCAGGCCTGCAGAGAAGCCCTCTTCTGCCTGAAGGGGGGCCCTTACTCGTATCTGTGGTAGGGGGACATCTTAGTTTTTTTCCGGTACCATGGACCTCTCTAATTCAAGACAGGTGGGTCCATGAGCTGATTCGGTCCTACTGCAATATCAAATTTCGGTCTTGTCTTCCAGAGAGGTTTTTTTCCTTCCAGCCTGCGTTTGTCCCCTGACCGCTTGAGTGGTCTCTTCGGGGCGGTACAAGATTTGCTACTGCAAGGGGTGATTGTACCGGTTCCAAACTCGAAACATTTTCGGGGTTTTTATTCAAACCTGTTTACAGTTCCCAGGAAGGAAGGCAAAGTTTGTCCAATCTTGGATCTCAAATCCCTGAACCGATTTGTACGGATACAGAAGTTCTGGATGGAGTCCATCCGTTCGGTAGTGGCATCCCTTCTTCAATGGGATCTTCTGGCCTCTATTGATATCAAGGATGCTTACCTCCATATCCCGATATTTTTCGGACATCAGTGCTTTCTCCGCTTTGCCGTGGGTGAGGAGCATTATCTATTTGTGGCGTTGCCCTTAGGTCTCACATCAGCTCCTCGGTTGGTCACAACAGTATTGGCCCCGGTGTTAGCATTGTTGCGACAGCGGGGGATTGCGGTGCTGGGGTACCTGGACAATCTTCTTCTATAAACAGAGTCTCTGACTGCTCTACAAGACAGCCTGGACATCACTGTGCGAACTCTGCAGGAGTTCAGGTGGACTCTAAATTTCCAGAAGTCGACTCTGGTTCCGTCCACCAAGTTGGACTATCTGGGTCTGACTCTAGACTCAGCCTCAGCCAGGGTGTTTTTCCCACTGGACAAGCTTCAGAAGCTGCAGGATGCCATTCGACTTCTTTTGTCCAGCAGTCTCAAGACTTGCAAAGGTGTGCTGGGCCTGATTGTGTCTTGCTTCAAGGTGGTTCGGTTGGCACATTTCCACAGGAGACCTCTGCAGAGAAAGATTCTTACCAAGTGGGACTAGAATCCACAGTCTCTAGACAATCTGATCCTGTTGAGCCGGGGCACGAGAGGGTCCCTGATGTGGTAGCTTCGCTCTACAGCTCTTCGAAAGGGAAAATTCTTCCTTCCCCTGTACTGGATGGTGGTCACCATGGATGCCAGCCTTTCTGGGTGGGGAGGTGTTTTGGGCAAAGACTGTGCTCAGGGGGTTTGGACTCTGGAGAAGTCCAGGCTACCGATCAATGTACTAGAACTTCAGGCAATCAGACTTTGTCTGGACCATTGGATGGTTCGTATTCAGGGGTGTCCGGAATGGATTCAATCAGACAATGCCACGGCCGTGACACATGTCAATAGACAAGTGGCCACAAAAAGTGTCCTAGTGGCTCAGGAAGAAGCCAGCATTCTAGAGAGGGCGGAACATTTTGTTCCAACTCCCTCTGCTGTGCATATTCCAGAGGTGGAAAATTGGCAGGCCGATTACCTCAGTCGACAGGTCTTGGACCATAGAGAATGGTCACTTCCTCCGGAGGTGTTTCATTAGCTATGTCTCCGGTAGGGAACTCCAGAGGTGGACCTGTTGGCCTCTCATCTTAACAGGAAGTTGCAGAGATTCGTGGCAAGGTGTCAGGATCCTCAAGCCAATGCCACAGACGCTCTGGTGGCTCCTTGGGGCCAGTACCCTCTGATATATGCCTTTCCTCCTCTCAAACTTCTGCCGAGACTTCTTTAAAGGATTGAGGTAGAAGGAATTTTGGCCATCCTTGTGGCCCAGACTAGCCTCGCCAGTCTTGGTACGTGGATCTGGTTAGGCTGGTCGCCGATGTCCCATGGCGGCTCCCTCTCAGAGGAGAGAGGGCCTGTTGGCCCAAGAGCAGATCTTTCATCCTACTTTATAGTTGCTGGCTTTAACGGCTTGGCTGTTGAAAGCCAGGTGCTCAAGGATAGGGGGTTGTCTGACTCAGTGATTCCCACGCTGTTGAAGGCTAGAAAATCTACTTCTAGAATGTCTGGAAGTCATACATTGCGTGGTGTGAGTCTCTGGGGGTTTCTCCCCGTTCCTTCTTGGTGGCTCAAATTTTGGCATTCCTCCAAAGAGGTGTGGAACAGAGCCTTGCTTTGGGTAACATCAAGGGCCAGGTTTCAGCCTTGGCAATTTTTTTTCAACGTCCTTTGGCTGTGCATTCCTTGGTTTGCACCTTTGTTCAGGGGGTTCCCCACTTGGCACCACCTGTGCTGTCTCAATTTGATACTGTCGGTACTTCAGAAACTGCCTTTTGAAAATATTCACGAGATTCCTCTGCTTACATTGTCCTAGATGGTAGCCTTCTTGGTGGCAATTACTTCTGCATGCAGGGTGTCCGAGCTGGCAGCTTTGTCTTGTCATTCACCTTATTTGGTGGTTCACAGAGATAAAGTGGTGCTTCCCCTTTGTCAGTTGTTCCTTCCTAATGTTGTTTCTGGTTTCCATCTCTATGAAGACATTGTGTTGCCTTTCCTGTGTCCTAAGCCTAAGCATCCTAAGGAGATTGCCTTGCATTCTCTGGATGTGGTTCGGGTGATTAGGATGTACCTGGCGGCAACTGAGTCGTTTAGGAAATCAGACTCACTTTTAGTCCTTACGGATGGACCTCACAAGGGGTTGGCCGTGTCTGCCACAACAATTTCCAGATGGATCAGACAGACAGTTGTGCAGGTCTATTCAATCAAGGGTCAGGTTCCTCCTTTCCCTGTCAGGGCGCATTCTACGCAGGCGCTTAGTGCCTCCTGAGTCTTCCACCATCAGGCATCAGTGATGCAGGTTTGCAAGGCAGCCACCTGGTCGTCTGTGCACACTTTCACAAAATTTTACTAAGTAGATATGTTGGCATCTGTGGATGCTGCTTTTGGCTGAAAGGTTTTGCGGGCCACTGTTTGAGAGGACTTGGTCCTCTTTGAGGGTGTATTGTTTTCAGGTGAGCTCCAGTTGTTCCTAGTTGAGCTCCATGCTACCTGGTTTGCTAGGTTTAGCCTTTGCGATTTTTTTCTGCTGTGTTTATCCCACCCTTCATGTTTGACACTGCTTTGGGACGTCCCAATGGTCAAAAAGATTCTGAAGCTGTGTCCATCAATGAACGAAAGTGAAAATTGGATTTTCGTCTTACCATAAAATCTTTTGCTCTGATGTTCATTGACGGACACAGCACCCACCCATCTATTGAGTTGGTTAATTTTTCTTCTGACACTGCTTGCGACAAAACTGGATGCCTATAGGAGGAAGTGGGAGTATACCCCCTGAGACTGCTCCATAGGCATGGTAAAGCTTTTTCCTGCCTAGTGTCCTACTCCTGTAGGGGGCAGCATAACCCAATGGTCAAGAAGATTCTGGAGCTGTGTCCATAAATGAACATCAGAGAAAAGGATTTTACGGTAAGACAAAAATCCAATTTTTGTTGTTACAGCATCAGGTGTCTGTGATAGTGAACCTATGTAGATCACCAACTCTGGGATCCCCAGGGTGCGGAGCCTAAGCCCCAGCCTGCATATTCACCAGCAAGCTGGAATAAGATCGCAGGCCCCCAGGTCCCCCCAGCTGAGGATCACTCGCACATGCAGAGTACAACAGCAGGAGACAGAAGGAAATATAGGAAACAAGCCGAGGTCAGGGCAGGTGACAGATGAGAACAAACGAAGCCGGGGTCGGTACATGGGAAGTCAGACACAGAATGCACATAATAGTAGGCAAACAGGAGCTCGGAGAACTGGGAAGTTACGCAGGAAACAAACTGGGAGGTGGGCCAGGAAGTGATGGAGGGGAAAGGAAATTTAAACCCACAGAATATCAGGCGATAGCCATAAGTGAGAACAGAAGCCAGACAACACATGTAAAAGGAATCAGAGGAGTAGGAGAAGCACTTGAGCAAGGAGGTAAGAATTACACAGGCAGGAAAACTGCAGGCTAAATTGTGACATACTTTTTGCAAAGTGTTAGGTGGACATAAAGTCTTAAAATGTTAGCTCAAACTCCCTAACATAGCCCCCGTCCTCCCCCTTCCCCCCCCCCGTGGTTCACTGTGCAAGCGTTGACCAGTCATCATTGCTCTGGTCTGTCCTACACAAAGAGAAGGGAAACAAGGTTACAGGAAGAAGAATGGGGATTTCAAATCTCCAGACCACTAGATGGGCTACATGGGCACTGACAGCTCAGCATCCCCGGAGGTAAGAAAAACACATTTTTGTTTTGTGCAATTGTGCAATTATAGCAAGTGCTATAAAAAAGAACACATAATCCATTTGGGGGGGGGGGGGGGGCATTGCTTCATTTTACCTACATTGTGGCAGACCTAGATTTTCTCTGAGTTTGGAAAGATTTTTTGTTTTCTACTATTATTTTGGGATAGAAAGTGAGGTATAATATACATGATGGGAAGAGAGCCGTAAAAACATGAGCTTCTAACCTTTTCCAACTCCAAATTACAGTTATGAGTGTTGCAAAGCAAGAAACTATTACTTGTGCCAGTGGCGGCCGGCCGATAGGGGGCGCAGGGGCGCCGCCCCCCCCCCCAAAAAGAAAAAAAAAAAGATTTAAAAAAAAAAAAAAAATTTTTTTTGGCCACAAGGGGCGCCCGCCTCATTGGTGCCTATGGGGGTGGGGTTTTCCACCCGCAGAGGCGCCGATTGACGGCCTTCTGGGGCGTAACTGTAGCGCAGAGCACTGCGCTACACCACCCCCTTTTGGCACCCGCCTCATTGGTGCCTATGGGGGGTGAGGTTTTCCACCCGCAGAGGCGCCGATTGGCGGCCTTCTGGGGCGTAACTGTAGCGCAGAGCACTGCGCTACACCACCCCCTTTTGTGATGTCTTGGATCATGATTGGTCCAGACTCCAGCCTGGACCAATCATGATTCAGGACATCATTGCTGGGGGCGGTGCGGTCACCTTCCCGCCGTCAGATGGTCAGAGCGGGCTCCAGGATGGCACGCATCGGAGGAAGAAGAGAAGAGGACGTCTTGTCTCCACTCCACTCTCCAGAGAGTCCCGACTGGCCGACTCCCGAGAGCAGCAGCAGCAATGACAGGTAAGTGCCTCAGTCAGACTCAGACAGACTCAGTGTGGTCCTCTCTGTCCTGTCTGTGTGCCTGTGTGTGTGTGCAGACAATGGAGATAGATTGCAGAGTGAGAGGAAACACACAGGCAGCGACAGTGCAGCTCTCGGGGGAGGTCTCACTCTGTGTGTTTTGCAAGAAGCACATGTGGAGTGATGAGAGAAGAAGCTGCTTACCGTTCAGGCAGGATGTGCTTTCATAGAGGCAGCCAGGAGAGAGCAGTGCTCATCCCTGCTGCCATTCATCCTATTCCATCCCATCTGCCACCCATCCCATCTGCCACCCATGCTATCTGCCACCAATGCCATCTGCCACTCATCCCATCTGCCACTCCTCTCATCTGCCACCCATGCCATCTGCCACTCATCCCATCTGCCACTCATCCCATCTGCCACCCATGCCATCTGCCACCCATGCCATCTGCCACTCATCCCATCTGCCACTCATCCCATCTGCCACCCATGCCATCTGCCACCCATGCCATCTGCCACTCATCCCATCTGCCACCAATGCCATCTGCCACCCATGCCATCTGCCACTCATCCCATCTGCCACTCATCCCATCTGCCACTCATCTCATCTGCCACCCATGCCATCTGCCATCCATCCCATCTGCCACCCATCCCATCTGCCACCCATGCCATCTGCCACTCATCCCATCTGCCACCCATGCTATCTGCCACCCATGCCATCTGCCACTCATCCCATCTGCCACTCATCCCATCTGCCACCCATGCTATCTGCCACTCATCCCATCTGCCACTCATCCCATCTGCCACCCATGCCATCTGCCACCCATGCCATCTGCCATCCATGCCATCTGCCATCCATCCCATCTGCCACCCATGCCATCTGCCACTCATCCCATCTGCCACCCATGCCATCTGCCACCCATGCCATCTGCCACTCATCCCATCTGCCACCCATGCCATCTGCCACCCATGCCATCTGCCACTCATCCCATCTGCCACCCATGCCATCTGTCACCCATCCCATCTGCCACTCATCCCATCTGCCACCCATCCCATCCCTGCTTCCACTCATCCCACCCCATCCCATCCGTGCTGCCACTCATCCCATCTGCCACCCATCCCATCCCTGCTGCCATTCATCCTATTCCATCCCATCTGCCACCCATTCCATCTTCCACCCATGCCATCTGCCACCCATGCCATCTGCCACCCATGCCATCTGCCACCCATTCCATCTGCCACCCATGCCATCTACCACTCATCCCATCTGCCACCCATCCCATCCCTGCTTCCACTCATCCCACCCCATCCCATCCGTGCTGCCACTCATCCCATCTGCCACCCATCCCATCCCTGCTGCCACTCCTCCCACCCCATCCCATCCCTGCTTCCACTCATCCCACCCCATCCCATCCCTGCTGCCACTCATCCCATCTGCCACCCATCCCATCCCTGCTGCCACTCATCCCATCTGCCACCCATCCCATCCCTGCTGCCACCCATGCCATCTGCCACCCATGCCATCTGCCACTCATCCCATCTGCCACCCATGCCATCTGCCACTCATCCCATCTGCCACTCATCCCATCTGCCACCCATGCCATCTGCCACTCATCCCATCTGCCACCAATGCCATCTGCCACCCATGCCATCTGCCACCCATGCCATCTGCCACTCATCCCATCTGCCACTCATCCCATCTGCCACTCATCTCATCTGCCACCCATGCCATCTGCCATCCATCCCATCTGCCACCCATCCCATCTGCCACCCATGCCATCTGCCACTCATCCCATCTGCCACCCATGCTATCTGCCACCCATGCCATCTGCCACTCATCCCATCTGCCACTCATCCCATCTGCCACCCATGCTATCTGCCACCCATGCTATCTGCCACTCATCCCATCTGCCACCCATGCCATCTGCCACCCATGCCATCTGCCATCCATCCCATCTGCCACCCATGCCATCTGCCACTCATCCCATCTGCCACCCATGCCATCTGCCACTCATCCCATCTGCCACCAATGCCATCTGCCACCCATGCCATCTGCCACTCATCCCATCTGCCACCCATGCCATCTGTCACCCATCCCATCTGCCACTCATCCCATCTGCCACCCATCCCATCCCTGCTTCCACTCATCCCACCCCATCCCTGCTTCCACTCATCCCACCCCATCCCATCCGTGCTGCCACTCATCCCATCTGCCACCCATCCCATCCCTGCTGCCATTCATCCTATTCCATCCCATCTGCCACCCATTCCATCTTCCACCCATGCCATCTGCCACCCATGCCATCTGCCACCCATGCCATCTGCCACCCATTCCATCTGCCACCCATGCCATCTACCACTCATCCCATCTGCCACCCATCCCATCCCTGCTTCCACTCATCCCACCCCATCCCATCCGTGCTGCCACTCATCCCATCTGCCACCCATCCCATCCCTGCTGCCACTCCTCCCACCCCATCCCATCCCTGCTTCCACTCATCCCACCCCATCCCATCCCTGCTGCCACTCATCCCATCTGCCACCCATCCCATCCCTGCTGCCACTCATCCCATCTGCCACCCATCCCATCCCTGCTGCCACCCATGCCATCTGCCACCCATGCCATCTGCCACCCATGCCATCTGCCACTCATCCCATCTGCCACCCATGCCATCTGCCACTCATCCCATCTGCCACCCATCCCATCCCTGCTGCCACTCATCCCACCCCATCCCATCCCTGCTTCCACTCATCCCACCCCATCCCATCCCTGCTGCCACTCATCCCACCCCATCCCATCCCTGCTTCCACTCATCCCACCCCTCCCCCTTTTCTGTTTGCGCCCCCCCAAAAATTTTGAGCACCAGCCGCCACTGCTTGTGCCTGTTATTTTTAGCAAAAAAATAAAAAACCCAGTAGTGAGTAAATACCGTCAAAAGAAAGCTCTATTTGTGTGGAAAAAAAATAATAGATATGGGTACAGTGTTGCATGACCGCAAAATTGTCATTCAAGTGCGACAGCATGGAAACTGGAAAATTGACCTGGGCAGGAAGGGGGTAAAAGTGCCCAGTACTGAAATGGTTAAAGTCTGACTTCAGCTACGACTATCCTATCCCCATAGTGACAACGCTGATTTGAACTTTCAGTGCAGAATGAACAGCATTGTCACCCTATTATAGTAAATGGAAAAATATTGGATCTACTGGCAGAGGAAATAAAACTAATTTCAAGGGAGGGCTCAGAAACTGCTCAATCTTCTTCCGAAACTGACCTTTTTCCATCTATCTAGGTGAAATTTATAAAGGCACAACAAAACCTGAAAAAATAGGTTGTTCCTGGCTTTGCATATATTGTGTTTTTTTTTCCAGGCTGTTAGTTCAGATAAAGTTATGTTTACATGTGTTTGACTAATGACAGAAACCCCAACACGATTCGTAGCAAGAACAGAAGTAACTGTCTAATCTGTTGTGACTGACAAACCAGCATTATAACTAGACCCTTCATAGTCACAAAGTATCTGAAATCCTCTACAGCATTTCTCTGCTTTTGAAATATACTTTACTTACTCTCTGACAGCCAAAATGTTGCATATCTGCATTTCACTTGTTAAAAAATGCCACTTTTGTCCAAGGAGGGTTTACCACTTTTCAGCTGCAGATAAGGATTCTGGGTAGCTGTATGCAAATTAGCTCAAAGGTCTCATTTATATGTCATGGTTGGATGTAAAGTAGTCTCCTTATGCAGATGTATGCATGCCGGGGTCTATTGTGTGCAATTCCCCAAATCTTTCTCTCAAGGAGTTCTGCCATTGGTATCATTTACTATTCAAACACAATTTTCTCAGAAAATGGAGAAGCCTTTAATAAAAAAAAAAAAAGATTTGGAATAATGGCAAAGTCAAATCAAACTTCTATTGATCACTTTTAATTCTAGGCAGCTTTATGTATTGTAACTTTATATAGACTTAAAACTTTTTTTTTTTATCAAACTTAGCATTTTGTAGAGGGGAGGGTGATTTTAACGCTGCTTCTGTTAAAGATGTGACTACGAAATCTGAAACACATTTCATAAATCTGTCCTGAATACAGTGGTATTATGATTTAGCAATGAGCTGAAAGTACTGTACTAGACTGAGGCTAATGCATTTAATTATAGCAGCTTGTTGCATTGTTTGATTTTTTTCTCCGGTTTAATACTGGCAAGGTTGTAGCTTAGTGCAGAAGAGGCAGAATCGATTCTCTTTCCCTTGCTGAATGCACCCTAGAAATAAAATATGGATAAGGTTCTAAACTAAGCCAAACCCTCCATTTCTAACAAAAGGCCTTAGTCTTTTATTCTTTACCTTTTTTCCCAATACAGCTGAAACATTTTTGTGTCTGTGCTTTCCATGGTGATGCAACCTTGAGGGCTAAAATTTGAGGTGTATTCCCACATTGCAAAGCTGAGCCAGTGGCATAAGGAATTACTTTACTTATACAATACAAGGCATTAAGCAACTGACAATTTTTAAATCACATAAATCATCATGCTGAAATAGTATTAATATTTTTATGTTTGCTATTATTGCTGTTCTTGTTATTTTAATTCAGCATTGCAGCTTGCCTTCCGTTACTATCTTTTTTTTTTCTTTTTCTCTTTCTTTTTTTTTTAAACAAGACATTTGTTTGGCTGCAGTTCCTCAGATCCACATATAATGTGCTGAATAAGATTATCTTGGGAAAGGCCAGCTGGATAGCCAGTAATCCAAAATACATGAGGTTCCATCATTATATTTACCACCCCAGTGATTCCATACACTCGTAGGAAATTGGATCCTTTTTTCGTGGTTTTTTGCCTCCTCCACAAAATTCAGGTGCACTGTCCATCCTTTGTTGCTGCAAGAAGAATGCTGTCATTGGGTTACCGATCTACACAGAGTTACATGTATTTTAAAAGATGGAATGGGTTTTGCTTAAAGAAAAAAATGTAACTTAGCTAAGTGTGAATGTAAACCCGCCAGTGGACAAGAAAAGTTGATCATGTTCACTGAAGTGTTGTGAACAATGCTATTAGGCTAAGTTATAGCCGGAAAGATGGACAAACACGGCAATAAATAAATAAATAAATAAATAAATAAATAAATAAATAGAAGACAAATGCCAGCTGACAAAGACCTGACTGTGCTAGATCAGTGCTGGGTAACCAGTTAGATTGTGGTCGCTTCAAATATGGTCCCTCACTCTGCTGAAGCAGGTCTACAGATAGTGTTATTACTCATTTTGCTCTATAACGAAGAACATTGAGAAAAATGTATAATTACTTTAGCTAAAACTGGCTTAAAACATATTTTTTTAGTGTTGGATAGAGTATCAGGTTAGGCGCGCTTTGTGATCGCCATGTCCATCAGGCACTGACATAGCGAATCACAGTTTGAGGTACAGGGCCAATAAAATTAATTTTCTCTTCAGAGAGCCTTTAACAGGCAATGAGAAGGCCTTATATCACTGCCTCACGTCATGCTTTAACTCCTTCCACCCATCAGAAGCTCCCCTTTTGCTTTGGGGCAGAGCCCCCCCTGCCCCAAAACACCCAATTCATTTTGAGGGCATGTGGCCTTGTATGGTTCAGGAGGGGGGGCACTCGCTTATCCCCCCTTTTCCTGACCTGCTGGGCTGCATGCTCGGATAAGGGTCTGGTATTGATGACCTATCGGTTGTTAAGGATTTGGCGGCCGCCCGCTCCTTAATGACCATGACAGTTACTGGTTGCTAAGAACACTGGTGGCCGCCCGCTTCTTAACAATCAGTACACATGCCTTGACCACTACTTAATTACTGCATGCATTTAATTGTTTATTTCCTTCTGTAAATTGAGTTTCATGTTCATGCACTATTTACTGAGTGGTTACGGTAAACACCGCAGAAAAGTATAGTGAATTAACAGTTTCAGGATTGCATTTAGTATTTAAGGAAAATGTGTCTGGACACCTACATACCGCATGCAATCTGGTTCTGTAAATGAAGCCCCATGTCTCTGCCTGCCACCTGAACGGATTTATTTGCACTTCCCAATGATTACCTTCTGGTAAGATACCAGTCCTAGCTATCCACTGTGGAAAATTGCTCTTCTGGAACACACTGGAACTGTTTTGTTTATCTCAGCCTCCTGTACTTCCTGGCAAGTGAACATGGCATCCCTGGGGGCGGCCACATACCAGTAGGCTAGGTTTGCTTGACCTTATAGGACTGTGGAAGGTGATGCTATAGTAAGCTTTATTCCCTGACCACCCTGATTACAGTACATTGTTTTTATTACAAATGGTTGATTTTTGTGATATACAAGATACAATGTCTGGTACTCATACTGTGTCTGAAAAATGTCTTATTAAATTCACAACTTTGTGTAAATATTATTTTCCTTTTTCTTCCTGCATTTTCAAAAACTTGTGGCAGAAAAAGAAGTCTTCAAAAGACTCATTATGCCTCTTAAAAGTGTTTACAATGTGGTCATTTTTTATTTTCTATTGTCTTGGTGCTCCAAGGCCTGAAGGTGCTCCTTGGAATTTGGGTCTCTCTATGTGGCTAGGCTAAAAAAGTCTCACATGTGTAGTATTCCCGTACATGGGAGGAGTAGCAGAAATGTAAGTATGCCTATGCTGTGTGTGAGAAATAATTTGCTAAACTGACAACTTTGTAAAAAAACAAAAAAAAAAACATTATATTTTATTTCATTTTTCAAAAAATTGTGGCAAAAAAGTGCAACAAGAGCAGCAGAATGTGTTTTTGTGTGTAATTCTATGTATGTGTTGTGTGTTCGAAATATCGCATTAATTGCAAAAAAAATTAACTCTTTAAAATATTCGCTGTGACTTTGGGGTGTTTTCTTTCCAAAATGTGGTCATTTAAAGGGTTTTTCCACTGTCCTTATGCTCCAGGGCCTCCAAAATTGTGATAGTCAGGAAATTAGTTGTGTTATTTATGCCTCTAGAATGCCTAAAGAGGCTCATTGGATTTTAGGCCCCTCTGTGTGGTTAGTATGTGAAAAGGTCTTGTACAGTATCTCACAAAAGTGAGTACACCCCTCACATTTTTGTAAAGATTTTATTATATCTTTTCATGTGACAACACTGAAGAAATGACACTTTGCTACAATTTAAAGTAGTGAATGTACAGCTTGTATAATAGTGTAAATTTGCTGTCCCCTCAAAATAACTGAACACACAGCCATTAATGTCTAAAGTACTGGCAACAAAAGCAAGTACACCCCTAATTGAAAATGTCCAAAAAGGGCCCAATTAGCCATTTTCCCTCCCCGGTGTCATGTGACTCGTTAGTGTTACAAGGTCACAGGTGTGAATGGGGAGCAGGCATGGTAAATTTGGTGTTATTGCTCTCTCTCATACTGGTCACTGGAAGTTCAACATGGCACCTCATGGCAAATAAGTCTCTGAGGGTCTGAAAAAAAGCTACATAAAGATGGCCTAGGCTATAAGAAGATTGGCTAGACCCTGAAACTGAGCTGCAGCATGGTGGCAAAGACCATACAGCACTTTACCAGGACAGGTTCCACTCAGAACAGGCCTTGCCATGGTCGACCAAAGAAGTTGAGTGCACGTGCTCAGCGTCATATCCGGAGGTTGTCTTTGGGAAATGGATGTATGAGTGCTGCCAGCATTGCTGCAGATGTTGAAGGGGTGGGGGACCTGCCTGTCAGTGCTCACACCATACGCCACACACTGCATCAAATTGATCCGCATTGCTGTCGTCCCAAAAGGAAGCCTAAAGATGATGGACAAGAAAGCCCAAAAAACAGTTTGCTGAAGACAAGCAGACTATGGACATGGATTACTGGAACCATGTCATGTGGTGTGATGAGACCAAGATAAATTTATTTGGTTCAGATGGTGTCAAGCATGTGTGGCGGCAACCAGGTGAGGAGTACAAAGACAAGTGTGTCTTGCCTACAGTTAAGCATGGTGGTGGGAGTGTCATGGTCTGGGGCTGCATGAGTGCTGTCAGCACTGGGGAGCTTCAGTTCATTGGGGGAACCATGAATGCCAACATGTACTTTGACATGCTGAAGCACAGCATGATCCCCTCCCTTTGGAGACTGGACCACAGGGCAATATTCCAACATGAAAACGACCCCAAACACACCTCCAAGACCACAAGGTGCATCCATCCCTGGTTACAAAAATAATATAGGCTATGTGGGACTTTAAGTGAGACATCAGCAGGTAATGCCTACAGGCTGGTGCTTGATTTAAAGTCCCACCGTGCGATTTTCGTGCGTTTTTGGTGGATGCAGTCTGATTTGACCCCAGTTTTTTCATATACAGGGATGGAGACCAATAGCATGACCTGCTTGTCTCATGTAAAGTCCCACATATTTTATGAAATTAGGGATGGAGGCACTGTGCTTTACAGGCCAATGCCTCATATAAAGTCCCAATCTGTGTTTTACACTGCATCCGCCAAGGGGATGTGTGCTTCTCAGCTGGTCCTTTCCAGTTTGTACCATTGCTACAACATCGTTATTAGAGTTTTGATATACTAGACCAGTGATGGATGGGGTGGGTTGTGGGAGGTTTGGGCTGCTCCCTCCCACCTGTCTCCCATCCATCCATTAGCAGCCATGTGCTTCCATTGTGGAGACACTCAAATTAGAAAGTGTTAGGACTGCAGGTAACACAGGGTGCTGTGTAGTGGCCCTGCAGCTTACACATGCATTTGCAAATGCGTGTCAACTAAACCCCTGTTCTTTATTTATATCATGAGACAGGTCTACTTGGTTGGTGGCAGACTGGAGGGTGAGTACATCAGACTGCGGGCTGGCTGGCTTCCATGCACCTATTTTAATCCTTTTCAACTTTAGTTTTTTCTGATACAGGGATGGAGACGCGCGGCATTACCTGCTGGTGTCTCACTTAAAGTCTCACATAGCCTACATTATTTATTTATTTATTTTACAGCTTAAAAACGCCTCTCCATGTTATCATACGTGTCCATGCACACATAGGCTGTTAAGAGCTGTAAGTGGCAAAGACCTTTTCAAGCTGTAAAATAAACCCAAGGCCAGTGTGTTCTGGAGCAGCAGCGTTACAGCTATAAAAATATCTCAGGCGGCTAAATGCATGTTAACGCTGTATAAAGCGTTAAGCCGTGTCAAGCATTTTTAATTTGTAGTAATTGGATTTGGGAGGGGAAAATAGAAGAGGGCAGAGAAATGCTGCTAAACGCTAACGCTTTTTTTTTTTTTTTTAATGCCCTGTGTGCATGAGGCCTAATACAGTAATCAGTGCTAAAAATATGCACTGTCACTGTACTAATGACACTGGCTGGGAAGGGGTTACAGGGAAATAAAAACCAGCACATCCCTGCTGACAGGGCAGAGCTGCGTATTATTTACATACACAGAGCTCTCTCCTATCTTTTCCCTCCCCGATCAGCGGGTGCCTGCGGGCATCCATTGGCCATCACCCGCTGATCAGCCTGTGCTGTGTCTAATCACAGCACAGCTGCCGCGCAACCTACCCGGTAGTGCTAGGTACGTGATCCGGCACAGGAGAGCCACTCTGCCATCGTACTCATATGTGAGACAGTCGGAAAGCAGGTAAATGAAAGACCCCTAATTATGGTACACTCTCTGCTTTCAATGACTTGCTGGATGCACACCAAAAGCAGCCATCCTTGGATTTTTTTTTTAAATGTTGACAACTATGCAGAAAAAACCTGATTGGGATTTCAGTCCTACCCCACGCTATCCAAAACTAAAAAAAAAACAGTTGGGACTGCACCCTTTAACCACTTCCCAACCACCCGCCGCCGCCACTGTGCAAACTGACATAGACCTAGCCCCCACTCGGCAGCGGGGAAGCCGATGCACGGGTCAGGCTGCTCCGATTGCCGCCTGACACCCGCGATCGCTCCCCCCTGAGAGAGAAGGATGGGCAGCTGAAGCCATGCCCCCCCCCCCCACAGTTAGTATCACTCCCCTAGGCTCACATTTAACCCACTGATCACCCACAGGGTTAACCCCTTCCCTGCCAATGGCATTATTACAGAAACAGTGCATATTTTTAGCACTGATTACTTTAGTAGTGTCACTGGTACCCCCAAAAGTGTCAAAAATGTCAGTTAGGAGTCCGATCTGTCCCCCACAATGTCGCAGTCCCACAAAAAATCTTAGATCGCCGCCATTACTAGTAAAAAAAACAAAAAAACTATGAAAATGACATACATCTTTCCCGTAGATAGTAGACGCAATAACTTTTGCTCAAACCAATGAAAATACGCTTATTGCGATTTTTTTTTACCAAAAATATGTAGCAGAAAACAAATTGGCCTAAAATGTTAAAAAAAATTAGATTTTTAAATTTTTAAATTTTTTCTAAACTGTCATATAGCAGAATGTGAAAAATATTGTTTTTTTTATTTGTTCAAAATTGTCGCTATTTTTCTGTTTATAGTACAAAAAAATAAAAATCACACAGGTGATCGAATACCACTAAAAGAAAGCTCTATTTGTGGGAAAAAAAGGACATCAACTTTATTTGGGTACATCGTCGCACGATCGCGCAATTGTCCGTTAAATTAACGCAGTGCCGAATCGCAAAATAGGGCCTGGTCAGGAAGGGGGTAAATCCTTCTGGTCTTAAAGTGGTTAAAGCATGAATACATGGTATCAGTAAGCACTGGACTCCTGAATACTTTTGGAAAAGGTGTTAGAATCAAAAGGGTAATCTTTAAAGTGATTGTAAACGATCACCTTATAAAGCAACCCATTCAGTTTAAAATAGAAATAAAAGGCATTTTTTTTTTATAGTACATTTTCAGTTTAGGTTACTGAGTCTATGATTTCACAAAAAGAATGAAAATGATTTAAAACTGTACAATGAAAGAAAGCCTCAGACATTGTATCCAATCAGGCCACCTTATCCAATGCATACTCCGATGTAGAACCAAAATAGAACCTCGGTTGCAACCAGACCATTTCTGACAGCTTCCCTGACAGTAAGCTCAGACAGGCGGCCCCTCTGGAATGACTCTACCAATCCTTTTATGCTGTCAATGGCTTTTGGAATCTCTTCAGGACCCGGAGGAGTCAGTTCCACACGAGCATAGTACCAGAAAGTCACACATCGTGGATGTGAGTAACTGACTGCAGGGCTCACAAGCTGGGGGGTTTTAGTAGCCACTGCCTTGACGAGTTTCTGAGCTGCCTGAGCCATATTGGAGCGGAGGTGAGGCCTAGCTTCCCACAAGTGTAGAGTAACCTGGCAAAACATTTTTTATATAGATACTGTATAAAAATATATTATAAATACCCCTTTTACATTTTTTATAAATTATCACATTCCCCCGGTTCTCAGCTGCATAGGAGCTGGGGGGAGGAGTAGCAGTAGTACACTGAGCTTGCCAGTAAATGGCTGTACAGCAGGGACATGTCAGGACAAGTCTGATCATTGGAGGAGAGCACACTGAGTTCCCAGCATAGCTAGAGAACTGACCATGGTGTGTTCCCCTGCTTAGTGCAGTCAGTTTTTAATAGGAAAGCAGTGGGACTGGTAGGAACATCAGGGAAAGCAATACAAAAGAGAACAGGATACTTTCTAATACAGTGGTTCTCAACCTGCCTAATGCCGTGATCCTTTAAAACAGTTCCTCATGCTGTGGTGATCCCCAACCATAAAATTATTTTCGTTGCTACTTCATAACTGTAATTTTGCTACTGTTTTGAATCATAATGTAAATATCTGATATGCAGGATGTATTTTCATTGTTACAAATTGAACATAATTAAAACATAGTGATTAGGGGGCGTGTCCGGACGCTGGCCAAGATGGCCGCATGAAGAGGGAGCTCCGTTCCAGCCACGGACTAATCCGCTGCCATCCACTCACCTGGCCTCCGGATCGGCGCACGGACTTCTACTCCCGGAGCTGACAGGGTCTAGGGAGCCGGCCATCCTCCTATTTTGCCCATCCTGACGGAGATCACGCCGGACCGGCGCCTGCGGCCTACCCGCGCCATCGCGGCCTACCCACGCCACCGCGGCCTACCCGCGCCATCGCGGCCTAGCTGGATCCGGGGACGGTAAGAGACATCCGAGGCAGTCTTCCCACGATGGCCCTCTATTAGCCGCCAGGCCGGCTGTGCAGCTGGGGACCCCGCTCTCCGCGGTAGGACGCTCCAGGCCACCGCTGTCCGCCATCTTGCCACCCACCCTACACCCACCTTCGGCACTGAGGAGTCCTAGAAGACCCACCTAGCCACAAAGAGATCACTGGGGGTCCCATCCTCTCCCCCCCCTACTGTGTTGCTCACAGCCCCTGCAGAGTATTGCTCACAGTCCCTGCAGAGTATTGCTCACAGTCCCTGCAGAATATTGCTCACAGTCCCTGCAGAGTATTGCTCACAGTCCCTGCAGAGTATTGCTCACAGTCCCTGCAGAGTATTGGTCACAGCCCCTGCAGAGTACTGCTCACAGCCCCTGCAGAGTATTGCTCACAGTTCCCCTCAGCCTGACAAGGACCTATCTGCTGCTTCTGAGGCTCCTCAGCTACATCCTCATAGCTCTGCAGAGTATTGCACCAGGCCTCCACTCCTTGCCTCACGAATACCTGCACCGGATCATCTGTCTCTCTGCTCCTCTTTTGCTGTGGATTGCTAAGCTCAAACTTATCCTACATTGACAGACTTGCACTACCTGCCCGTGTCTTCACTCCCGTGTGGATTTCATTGCAACTGATTTGAAGACACTGGTCATGCGGTGCTGAGCCACGAGATCATCCGGCTCCAGCAGTTACGTGTTAGTCTAGCTACACCTACCATATACATGTCGGCGGGCAATTCCCACCCCGCCGACCCTTCAGACCTTCAACAGAGCTCTATGCAACGTTACCTACTGCGCACTGCGCCAACGGAACCCCGCTCCCCTAGACCTGACAAGATGGCGACCGGTCGCGCGGTGGGTAAAACTAAACCCCCCCCTCCACCGTCTCAGCCGGCTTCCCTTAGTGTGGATGCGGGTTGTGCGGATCGACCTCCTTCTCCAGCAACGTCCTCTTCCTCATCTCTCCTGCCCAGCTCTTCTGCACTAAATGGGGGTCCAGACGCCCCGGATTGTGGAGGAACCCTCCGGTCGGAGGCAGCCTCCCTTCTCTCGGCCTTCAGGTCGGACTTCGACTCCTGGGCCTCTAAAATGGAACTCTCCCTGCATGCTGAATTAAATGCGATCCGTCAGCAGATTTCCACTACTGACTCCACTGTTGCCTCCGTCACCGCTACTCAAGCAGCCCACGAGTCCCGCATTTCCGCACTGGAGGCTGCTTCCCGTGACCACCTCCGCCGCCTGCGTCAGCAACAACTTCACGTTGACGACGGCGAAAACAGGAGTCGCAGGAACAACATTAGGATTCAGGGTCTCCCTGAGGCCACCTCTGGTACGGACCTTAAACCCACTGTGACTGCCATTCTCAATCAGGTTCTCGGTAGAGCTCCTACCACAACCATCGAACTAGACAGGGTGCACAGAGTGGGGGGCCCAGGAGGTAGGGGTGATGATCGTCCCCGTGATGTGTTATGTAGGGTTCACTACTATACCCTGAAGGAAGAAATAATGAGGAAGGCTTGGCAACAGGGTCCTCTGGACTTTGATGGCTCCTCCATCCACCTATACCCCGACCTATCCCGCAACACCCTACACATGCGGAGAGTGGTCCGTCCCTTACTGGACTTGCTACGCCAAATTGGGGCCACCTATACATGGGGGCACCCCTTCAGCATTAAAGTTACTTTCAACTCCAGGAAGTTTGTGCTGGCGGATCCTGATCAACTAACTGACTTCTTCTCCTTCCTGGGACACACTCCAGTGGACATTCCGAACTGGCTGGATCCTCCTGCTGAATGGGTGCGACCACAGACATCTGGCCCTCTTCCTCAGAGAAGAAGGCGCTCCCGCTCACGCTCTGCCATACCCAGGAGTGGGGCCCGCCGCCCTCAGTCCCCGGAAGCTTGATTACCGCATATACCGCACTCTACACTGACTATCCTGATGTGACCGGACCCTATCTGTTGACCCTCTGTTTTCCCTCTCCCGCTCTACCATGCTTCTCTCCACAGCTACCAGCCTTAACCGTCGGAGACTGACCTTACTTCTGCCCTTTGCTATTGCTATATCTGGCTGGGGTTTGAGGGGGTTCCGGAGAGACCGTTACCGCTGGGGATTTCTGGTCCACCAGTCCTTAGTTATTTTTATGTTCCATGTTATTGGTATTACTTGATATACAATGATGATGCTTCCTGTTGGTGACAATTTGTGTATGTATTTTTTCTCCGTATTTACTGCTCATCGCCCCATGGCTTCCTGCACTTACTGTTTTAACCTGCCCTTACCCCTGCCCTTTGCTGTTCTCCTGACCAGCTGGGGTTTGGGGGGGGGACACCTGACGCCGCATGATTCCGTTGGATCTGGTCTTATCAGATAGTATTTCAATTGCTATTTCGTTGTTGATCTGCCATATGTCACGAGGTTGTAACTTTCACCCCCAAAAGCCGCAATTCTACGTCTTTCCCATTCTCCCTGTATTGAGCTCTGATATTGTCAATTTTTTTTTTTTTTTGGTGTATTCCTAACTGATTCTTTTAGGTCTGCTGTGTTGCCGGACCCACTCATGTGCTTCTAACTCCCTCTTCACATTTCCACCCCCCCATAGGTTGAGCACGGTTCTGTGCCCATATCGTATGTAACGTACGGTGTCCTGTACTCAGGCACCATAGTTTCCTTGGCTCCTTTCCTGGAGTCCCCCTTGTCTACTCCTCAGTGTACCACTTAGTTTTTCCCTCCTTTTCTTCTCTATTTTTCTTTTTCTTTTCTTTTCCTATTTTCCAGGTTTACCTACTACCCTCTACCTGCCCGCTCGCGTCCCACTATGGCCCACACGGTAAGTGCTCGCCCCCGACTTACCCTAGGCTCCTATAATGTACAGGGCCTCAATATAGCTTCTAAGCGGGGGCAAGTTCTATATCATATGCATAAGCACCATGTCAATATCTTGCTACTCCAAGAGACTCATTTTTGCTCCGACTCTGTCCCTGCTTGCTCCAACAGGTACTACAACCGATGGATTCACAGTTCTAATCCGCTTCAGAAGTCCAAAGGGGTGTCTGTGGCTTTTCACAAATCCCTGCCAGTCAGTGTGGTTGACCAGGTTACGGACCCACAGGGGAGGTACGTGCTAGTTAAGTTTGCACTCTGGGGGACGACGTACACGGTCGCCAACTTCTACTTGCCTAATACTAATCAGGTCGCCTCGGCCTTGCGATACCTTGAACTGCTTGCGAGGTTCGCGGAGGGGAGGGTCATCCTGGGTGGCGACTTCAATCTTCCTTTGGACCCGCTGCTGGATACCTCCTCCTCTCGCTCATCCCTCTCCTATACGAAGTTACGCGCCCTGAAGCGTGCCCTTCACAGCATGCGCCTTGTTGATGTAGGGAGGATCCTCCACCCGACCTCTCGGACCTACACTCACTTTTCGTCGGCCCATCAATCATATAGCAGGATAGACTATTTTTTCGTGGATCATGCTTGCCTTGATTGGTCCCCCGAGGATAGCGTTGGGACATTGGTCTGGTCCGACCATTCCCCGATCTTTCTCACACTATCCCCCCCGGATACTCCGCTGAGAGAGTGGACCTGGAGGCTTAATGACTCTATACTGGCGACCCCGGGCTGTGTGGACACGATCTCCACTGTCATTAACCATTTCTTTTCGGACCACGCTGACGACCCTACGCCCCTTCCTTGTCAGTGGGAGGCGCTCAAGGCAGTGCTACGGGGTACTTTTATTCAGATGGGTACCCGGCTTAAAAAAGAAAGATCAGCCTCCATTGCAGCTGCGACTCTAAAGCTCCGCGAACTAGAAACGAAGCACAGCCAGACCCCTTCCGATGCCATTCTAGCAGACCTCTCTATGGCCCGCTCCCAACTTAGAGACCTATATGTGGCCTCTGCCCACACGTTTGACCAGAAACTGGCCCTGCACAGATACAAGTCCCAGGATAAATGTGGACGCCCTTTGGCTGGCGCTCTCCACCCACGCACTGCCTCTACGTTTATCACCCAGATTCGTGACCCTACAGGGTCCCTGGCGACGACCCCAACGCAAATTGGTCAATCCTTTGCAACCTACTACCAGTCGCTTTACAATATTTCTGCGTCCCTACCCCAGGGTGCCCCAAGGGCCTCCCTCGACGACAAGGCCGCATATGTGTCGACGACCGCCCTCCCATCCTTGCCTGATGAGGCCGTATCAGACCTAGAAGTGCCGATCTCAGCTGACGAGGTTATGGCGGCGATTGCATCCTCCCCTACTGGTAAAAGTCCTGGCCCCGATGGCTTTACTGCTAAGTTTTATAAGGTGTTTGGCTCCCTTCTGGCCCCTTTTTTAGCCCGGGTATTTAACTCGATTCCGGGCGGCTCTGCATTTCCACCTCAGACGTTGGAGGCCCACATATCTCTAATTCCAAAACCGGGGAAAGACCCCGCCTCGTGCGCCAATTACAGGCCTATCTCTTTGATTGGAATTGACCTTAAACTCTATGCTAAGATCCTAGCGACCCGACTGAAGCCTTTATTGCCAGACCTTATCCATAAGGACCAAGTGGGCTTTGTCCAGGGCCGAGAAGCTAGGGACAACACCCTGAAGACCCTCTTGCTTACTGATTATGCCCGCTCCCAAGCTGTACCCCTATGCATGCTGGCAGTGGACGCGGAGAAGGCCTTTGATCGCGTGGACTGGCATTTTTTACGTCTTACCCTGGAGCAAATCGGTGTAGGCCCGTTGATGCTAGCTAGAATTATGGCCCTCTATAAGTCGCCTTCCGCTAGGCTCCGAATTAACGGTTCCCTGTCCCCTGCTTTCAGCATACACAACGGCACGCGCCAGGGTTGCCCCCTATCTCCGCTCCTCTATGTCCTGGTTATGGAACATTTGGCCGTTGCACTTCGCAAGAACCCCAATGTTTGCGGACTGACCATTGGCCCCATACATTCTAAGCTGGCACTGTTTGCCGATGACCTACTGCTCTATATCACTTCTCCTCAAAAGTCCCTGCCCGCGATCCTGACCGAGTTCCGCAAATTTGGCCTTGTGAGCAACTTTAAAGTTAATCACTCTAAATCGGAGATACTAAATATCTCCCTGCCTAACTCAACTCTCCAGCGTATCTCGGATGCTTATCCCTTTAAGACGGGATCCTCCTCCGTTCGCTACTTGGGCGTCCAGCTACCTTCTGACCCGACACGACTCTTCGCTGACAATTTTGCCCCTCTCTTCACTAAAACCCTATCTGACCTATCTACCTACTCCACGAAACGCTTGTCCTGGTTTGGGAGGATCAATGTTTTGAAGATGGACGTTCTACCTCGTTTTTTATACCTCTTTCAAGCGCTTCCTATCCACATACCTGCCTCCTTCTTTGACAAGCTACGCAAAGCGCTCTCGAGATTTGTATGGTTTCATAGCCAACCCCACTTAAAATATGCGACTCTCACCCTTCCAAAGTCTAGAGGGGGCACTGGTATCCCAGATTTCGCTCTCTACCATCGAGCGGCGACCTTGACGTGCTTAGTGGATTGGTTTCACAATGCCCCAACTAAACTGTGGGTGCAACTTGAACACCTTCTGGCCCCTTTCGATCTCAGGGCACTCCCCTGGACCCCGGTGCATCTCCGTGGCCACACTTCTTCCTTCGGCGCTTTAACGCGTCAGACCTTGCGGGTCTGGGATTGCCTGAATAAATCGGGACGTCTGTCAAGTCCTCAGGGCCCCATGACACCCTTCTTTGGATCCCCAGCATTCCCTCCGGCGGCCTCGTGTTCCAGATTTGGCCCCTGGAGTGCGACGGACCATCGACGGGTGGCCCAGATTCTCCGAGCTGACCCGTCCCTGTTGATTTCTCCTGCATCCGCCACCCCCAGTGGTGATCTTGTGAACTGGCTGCAGCGCCGCCAGGCCCTCTCCTATATGCACACTCTGCCCTCGTTGACTGATGTTAGAGGAGATCCTTCGGAGTTGGACTCTATCCTGCTCCAGGATGTTCCCCCCACGCACACGGTGTCTCTCTTATACTCCTTGCTACTGCGCACCCTCCGCCCTGACCCGCCGACATATACTGCTGTCTGGGACAAGGACCTGGGCTGAACCCTTTCATCTACCGACTGGCACAAATGTTTTGCGATGACCCACTCGCTGTCTCCTGCTACCCAAGTTCAGGAGAAGGGGTTCAAACTCTTAAGCAGATGGTACAGGTGCCCTTCCTCGATTGCCTACATTGACCCAATCCAGTCGGACCAATGTTGGCGGTGCTCGTCCTCGAGGGGAACGCTTATCCATATCTGGTGGGAATGTCCCCAGATCCATGAATTGTGGACAGGAATCATAGCTCTGTATTGCAGACTCCAGGCGACCATTGTTCCTGCGACGCCGGAACTGGCCTTGTTGTCTTTGTTACCCGGTTCCTTCCGGTCGATCAAGAGAGACGTTCTGAGGTTTTTCTTGGCGGCTGTTCGGACGGTGATACCCAGACACTGGAGGACCAAGCACGTACCCTCTAAACTTGAGTGGGCTCTGGAACTGGATCGGCTTAGGGACATGGAAAACCTGTTGGCGCGGGAGGGGGGCAGGGAGGACCGATTCTCTGCTGCTTGGAGGTCCTGGGACATGTTTCGGTGTTCGGATGCCTTTCAGTCCTGGCTCGGGACGTCTGTGCTACCCGGTGCTGGGGGGCAGTAGTGGGACGTGGGCGGCCCCTCCTGATTTCATCCACCTTCTTTTTCCCCCCTTGGCATACCTCTTTACATTCTCCTGCTTTATCCCATCCTCTAAGCTCTTTTCCCCTCTCTAGCTATATCATTGACACCATAAGGCAATTCTCTTTGTTTATTTGTTGTTTTTAGGTGTTTCTTACTGGAAAACCGAGATATTTAACAATGCCTACCACACTTTCCACATTCTTCCCAAGTGACGCCAACCATGAAAGTGTTTGTACCGGTGTTGGCCTTTCTTTGATTTTTCTCTTATTTATGTTAACACCTGACACCCCAAGTTGCTGTTATCTTGTCCTTGTGCTGCTGCCAGGTTCTAATGGACCTGGCGATTTAGGTTCCATATTGGCACTTATTGATGTTGATTGTTGTATGCATTTACTCACGGTTTACTTTATGTCATTCCTGAACAACTTATTTTACTGTATGTTTCATGCTCCATGCTTCTCCCCTAACTCTGTAAAACCCTTCTCTTTCAATAAAATAAGATTGAACTAAAACATAGTGATTATGCGCCCTTCCTACGCCACCGTGCCCCCCACCCCGCACTAATTTAACACAACTAGAGGATGATCAAATGAAATGGAATCAGTATACAGAGGTTTACTTCTTCTGAGAGATATAATTAAAGGACCACTCTAACTACCATGACCACTTCAGTGATTTTGAAGTCAGAAACACTGCACATGCTGGGATATTCACAGTTATGTGCTGGGGGGTAGTTGAACCCCTAGCACATATGACTTAGGCAGCCAGAAAATGTCATGTCCTTATTCATACATGTATAAACAAGGAAATGACATATTATGACAAAAAACAACTAGTTATTAAAAAACATATTGCAACAATTTACACACGCTAATGCACATACCTTTTCTACTTACAGTATTTTGCAGACTGCTGGCGGTTACTGCTGGCGGGTACTTCTGGTGGTTACTGCTGCTGGTAATGCTGGTGGATAATGCTGGTGGGTACTGCTGGCTGATACTGCTGGCTGATACTGCTGGCGGGAAGTGCTGGCTCCTCTGAGACACATCGATGCCGGAGTGTGAGGTGCGGCGCTGGGGAAGCATGCAGAGCCGATGCTTCCTGTATCTCTCCTCTCATAGGCGGAGTGCATATGATATCACTCTGCTTGTGACAGGATAGAGCTGGAACTATACAGAAAGCATTGGTTCTGTTCTGACTCGAGAATACGCTGACAGCTGGGCAGCCGAGACATCGCATGGCACTTGCGTGAGTCAGGGGGCCGCAGCCCAAATGTGGGAGACTCCCGCACATCGTGGGAGACTTGGGATGTCTGCCTTGACAAAAGGGTTATTCTGGCAGTTACTGCTGCTGGTAATGCTGGTGGATAATGCTGGTGGGTACTGCTAGGGGGTACTGTTGGGGGTAATGATGGTCATGTGGGTACTGCTGGAGGAACAGATCATATAAATAAATCGCAATAATTGCAATTTTAGCAGCACAAACTCTTTCAATAATGAATCCCAGTGCTAATATAGTGTAATACTCAATACAATCCTAATATTCAAAAATGAGTGATAAAGTGCTTCAGTGCAAAGTGTTAAATCTATAAATACATATAAACACTAAGAAAATTCAATCAAAAATACATAGAAACATTCTATATAAATATACAAGTTGTGTGCAAGTCCAGAAAACAAGTGCAACGTGCAGAAAAAAAGAGTCCACTAATAAGCCAGAATGTGACGTGGACTCCCTAAACCACTTGCCGACCACTTACTATATACAGCTGCAAGAAAAAGTATGTTAACCCTTTGGAATGATATGGATTTCTGCACAAATGTGATCTGATCATCATCTAAGTCACAACAATAGACAATCACAGTCTGCTTAAACTAATAACACACAAAGAATGAAATGTTGCCATGTTTTTATTGAACACACCATGTAAACATTCACAGTGCAGGTGGAAAAAGTATGTGAACCCTTGGATTTAATAACTGGTTGAGCCTCATTTGGCAGCAATAACTTCAACCAAACGTTTCCTGTAGTTGCAGATCAGACGTGCACAACAATCAGGAATAATTCTTGACCATTCCTCTTTACAGAACTGTTTCAGTTCAGCAATATTCTTGGGATGTCTGCTGTGAATCACTTTCTTGAGGTCATGAAACAGCATCTCAATCGGGTTGAGGTCAGGACCCTAAATGGGCCACTTCAGAAGGCGTATTTTCTTCTGTTTAAGCTATTCTGTTGTTGATTTACTTCTATGCTTTGGGTCATTGTCCTGTTGCAACACCCATCTTCTGTTGAGCTTCAGCTGGTAGACAGATGGCCTTAAGTTCTCCTGCAAAATGTCTTGATAAACTTGGGAATTCATTTTTCCTTCGATGATAGCAATCCGTCCAGGCCCTGATGCAGCAAAGCAGCCCCAAACCATGATGCCCCCACCACCATACTTCACAGTTGGGATGAGGTTTTGATGTTGGTGCGCTGTGCCTCTTTTTCGCCACACATAGTGTTGTGTGTTTCTTCCAAACAACTCAACTTTGGTTTCATCTGTCCACAGAATATGTTGCCAGTACTGCTGTGGAACATCCAGGTGCTCTTGGGCAAACTGTAAACGTGCAGCAATGTTTAGTTTGGACAGCAGTGGCTTCCTCTGTGGTATCCTCCCATGAAATCCATTCTTGTTTAGTGTTTTACGTATTGTAAAATTAAAGGGGGACTCCGATGGCATTATTAAGGGGGAATCCGACCGCATTATTAAAGGGGGACTCCGACCGCATTATTAAAGGGGGACTCTGACCGCATTATTAAAGGGGGGCTCCGACTGCATTATTAAAGGGGGACTCCGACCGCATTATTAAAGAGGGACTCCGATGGCATTATTAAGGGGGACATCGACAGCATTATTAAGGGGGACTCCGACCGCATTATTAAGGGGGACTCCGACCGCATTATTAAGGGGGTCTCTGACCGCATTATTAAAGGGGGACTCTGACCAGGGGCACTTTAACTGGGGCTCATACAGGGAAACTCTGACCCGGACACATAAAGGGACACTGATGCAAGGAGGCACTCCGATGGGGACACTGATGTAAGGGAGCACTCCGATGGGGACACTGATGTAAGGAGGCACTCCGATGGGGACACTAATGGAAGGGAGCACTCTCCAGTAGGGACACTGATGTAAGGGAGCACTCTCCAGTGGGGTCACTGATGTAAGGAGGCACTCCGATGGGGACACTGATGTAAGGGAGCACTCCGATGGGGACACTGATGGAAGGGAGAACTCTCCAGTGGGGACACTGATATAAGGGAGCACTCTCCAGTGGGGACACTAATGTAAGGGAGCACTCTCCAGTGGGGACACTGATGTAAGGAGGCACTCCGATGGGGACACTAATGTAAGGGAGCACTCCGATGGGGACACTGATGTAAGGAGGCACTCCAATGGGGACACTGATGTAAGGAGGCACTCCAATGGGGACACTGATGTAAGGAGGCACTCTGATGGGGACACTAATGTAAGGGAGCACTCCAATGGGGACACTAATGTAAGAAGGCACTCCGATGGGGACACTAATGCAAGGGAGCACTCCTATGGGGACACTAATGTAAGGAGGCACTCCGATGAGAGTGATGTAAGGAGGCACTCCGATAGGAAAACTGATGTAAGGAGGCACTAGATTGGATTGCTAGATTGCTAGAGCAACAGGGACACAGTGCACAGTGCGTGCCAGGTCGGACAAGGAAGCTGATGAGGGAGAGACTTAAAGATATTAAAAGGACATTGTATGAGGAAACTTATACTTGGAATTGCATGAAGAAACTTATACTTGGCAAACCCTTTGACTGTAATTATTGTGGTGAAAAAAGCGAATAGAGGCATGATTAATTTTTAAAGGAAAAAAGCTGTTGCTGTCAGGAAAAGGATCATTTAAACAGAGGAAAAAACCTGTCACACTCAGCAAAGCAAATCTGCGACTGTAGAAACGCTGTTAAAGGGACATGGCCTGATTGAAATCTACCAGTGTAAGTGCATTAATGTAAAAAAAAAAGGTACGCGGTACCTGCTGATCGGCTCGGGCTGTGCATAATCATAGTGGAATCCTGCACACAGTGGCCACACTGTAGCACTGTATACATATACGCATGTATTTTTTTTGCTTTGGGGTACACACCCTAATGCAAGAGGCTGCGTACACCTATGTACACAGCAGTGGCGTAGCGTGGGGGGTGCAGGGGGGGCCGGCGGCACCGGGCGCAATATTTAGGGGGGCGCAATCCCACGCCCGTGTGTCACTCCTGCCTGTTCTCTTAATTTTATTACAGTGTCCCCAGACAGCCATGTTCCGCTGCACCCTGTTATTGGGCGAATAGGGTCACGTGCAGCAGGGGGGGGGGGCTGGCCTGTCCGTGATCAGGTGGCACATGCGCACGGGAGTCCCGCCTCGGCGCCTCCAGCATCTTCTCCTTCTCCTCTCCTCTCCTCCGGGTGGCACATCATGTGGCGCGCATGGGAGTCCCGCCTCCGGACTGTGAACTTCCACCACACAATCTTCTCCTCCTCCTCTGCTGGATCTCAGGTACGTCCTTTTACAGTCTAGCAGTGTGTCAGAGGCAGCAGCCAGAGAGATAGACAGAGTGAGTTAGGGTCAGAGTTAAGGTGAGTTAGGACAGAGCAGTTAGGGTCACGCTGTGTAGTGATCAGTATAGGAATACTGTAGGTAGGACAGTGTAGTGTAGTTGTCAGTGTACTGGACAGTGTAGTGGATAGTGTAGTATAGTGTATTGGGTAGTGTAGTGGGTAGTATAATGTAGTGGTCAGTGTAGTGTAGTGTAGTGGGTAGTGTAGTGTAGTGGACAGTATAGTGTAGTGTAGTGGACAGTATAGTGTAGTGTAGTGGGTAGTGTAGTGGACAGTATAGTGCAGTGGGTAGTGTAGTGGGTAGTGTAGTGGACAGTGTAGTGTAGTGGACAGTATAGTGCAGTGGGTAGTGTAGTGGACAGTGTAGTGTAGTGGGTAGTGTACTGTAGAGGACAGTATAGTGCAGTGGGTAGTGTAGTGGACAGGGTAGTTTAGTGGGTAGTGTAGTGGATAGTGTAGTGTAGTGGACAGGGTAGTGTAGTGGACATTGTAGTTTAGTGGGTAGTGTAGTGTAGTGGACAGTGTAGTGTAGTGTAGTGGGTAGTGTAGTGGACAGGGTAGTGTAGTGGTCAGTGTAGTGTAGTGGACAGTATAGTGCAGTGGGTAGTGTAGTGTAGTGCAGTGGACAGTGTAGTGTGTAGTGTAGTGGACAGTATAGTGCAGTGGGTAGTGTAGTGCAGTGGACAGTGTAGTGTAGTGGGTAGTGTAGTGTAGTGGACAGTATAGTGCAGTGGGTAGTGTAGTGGACAGTGTAGTGTAGTGTAGTGGGCAGTGTAGTGGACAGTGTAGTGTAGTGGGTAGTGTAGTGTAGTGGACAGTGTAGTGTAGTGGGCAGTGTAGTGGACAGTGTAGTGTAGTGGGTAGTGTAGTGTAGTGGACAGTGTAGTGTAGTGTAGTGTAGTGGACAGTATAGTGCAGTGGACAGTGTAGTGTAGTGGGTAGTGTAGAGAAGTGGACAGTATAGTGCAGTGGGTAGTGTAGTGGACAGTGTAGTGTAGTGGTTAGTGTAGTGTAGTGGACAGTATAGTGTAGTGTAGTGGACAGTGTAGTGTAGTGTAGTGGTCAGTGTGGTGGTCAGTGTAGTGTAGTGGACAGTGTAGTGTAGTGGTCAGTGTAGTGTAGTGGACAGTATAGTGTAGTGGGCAGTGTAGTGTAGTGGACAGTGTAGTGCTCAGTGTAGTGTACTACTACACTGACCACTACACTACACTGTCCACTACACTACACTGACCACTGCACTACACTGACCACTGCACTACACTGACCACTACACTGACCAGCCTGGACAGTGTAGTGTAGTGGACAGGTAGGTCAGTTTAGTGGTCAGTTTAGGAATCAGGTAGGTTCCTGTTGTGGTCAGTTTAGGAATCAGGTAGGTCAGTGCAGTGGTCAGTGTAGTGGACAGTGTAGAAATCAGGTAGGTCAGTCAGTGTAGAGGTCAGTCCAGTTGCCAGTATAGGAATCCGGTAGGTTAGTGAAGTGGACAGGTAGGTCAGTGTAGGAATCAGGTAGGTTAGTGTAGTGGTCAGTGTAGGAATCAGGTAGGTTAGTGTAGGAATCAGGTAGGTTAGTGTAGTGGTCAGTGTAGGAATCAGGCTGGTCAGTACTATTGTAGGAAGAGACTCAGGGAGTGCTAAAAGTCCGCAGGTTAGGGGGCGCAAATTGCTTGCCTTGCCCCGGGCGCTGACAACCCATGCTACGCCACTGGTACACAGATAACATGAAAAAGAAAAAAGCTATATTAGAATGCAAAAACACATGCATGTGAAGCACATGCGTATATATATATCAGTCTTTGTTTTTTTTTTCCCCAAATTATAATTTTTATTACATTTTACATAGAAATTAACACATCATTCACATAATCTTATAAGAGCAGGTCCTTCAATTTCATTTTACAGGCTTGTCCGTGATACTTTTTTTATTTGCACTAACATACAATTTTTCAGGACAAGCTTTCGGGGTATGTCCCCTTCATCAAGATCCAAGCAGTACTGATTCACAAAATGTTAGCAGAATGGTAAAAAAAACACAAAATCTCTAAGCCAAAGGAAAAAAAAAAAAGAGAAAACCAAACAAACATAAATTGAACTGGCATGGTAATAAAACTAGCATATTAAGTAAGATAAGACAGAGGGAGAGCTGAAGACGGGGGAAGGTGGGAGGGAAAGTCACAGAGGGGGTCGTAAAACTGTGGGATAATGAGCAAGGAAACCAATATCTAAGTTTAAGCCGTTCTGTTTAGTGTCAAAAAGAAGTATCATTCTTAATTCGAAAGTTTTCCTTTCCTGGATGGTTCGAAAATTCCCTTTAAGACCTAAAACATTGAGGTCTTCTATAGTGTGGTCCGGTTGTGAAAAATGATGTCCCACAGGTGTGCAGAAACTATCTTCTTTATGTTCTTTGATGGTATGTCTGTGCAAATTCATCCTCGCTTGCAACTTCTGTCCTGTTTCGCCTACATAGGATCCTTTGTTACATCTTTTGCATTGGATGAGGTACACAACATTACTGGAGGTGCAGTTGTATGATCCTGTTATATTAAAGGTCCCATTTGTGTGTGTGACACTTTTAGACAGGTTGATCTGGTTGCACAGTTTGCAGCGTTTTTTGTGGCAGGGTTTGCTCCCATTATTTGTGACTTCATAATCAGAATGAAGTTTTCTGCTGATTAGTTTATGTCTGCTGATTAGTTTATGTTTGTTTGGTTTTCTCTTTTTTTTTTTTTCCTTTGGCTTAGAGATTTTGTGTTTTTTTTACCATTCTGCTAACATTTTGTGAATCAGTACTGCTTGGATCTTGATGAAGGGGACATACCCCGAAAGCTTGTCCTGAAAAATTGTATGTTAGTGCAAATAAAAAAAGTATCACGCACAGTACTCAATTGTCTATGTCGCAAGTGCACTAATACGGCTACAATGACCTCAAGCATTTTACAGGCTATAATTCAACTACGCCTTAATATCCTGCAGGGACCATCTTAATACTTATAATCCTCATATGTTTAGGAGTCTTAAAACACTCAGAAAAAAATTAATTCTTTATTAAACACAAAAAAGAAAGGAAAAAAAAGGGTTTGTCTAGCAGTCTAACTCCCCCTTAACTGCTTGCCGACTGCCTAACGCCGATCTATGTCGGCAGTCAGCCCCTCACAGGCAAAGTGACGTAGGGCTACGTCACTAGCTTGTGAGGGTCTAGGGAGCGAGCGCGCGCCCCAGGAGGCGCGCTCCCGCGTGGTCACGGACCCCCCCGCGCGTGTGACCGGCGGACCCGATGTCCACCGGTCACTCGGCAATCGGCGGGGGAGAGGGAGAAAGTCAGGCGGCTTGTGTAAACAAGCCACCTGTCATTCTCCTCGGTGTAAAAACACTGATCACACGGATCTACTATGTAGATCCGTTGATCAGTGTCCTTACAGCTCAAGCCACAGCCAATCACAGTAGAAAGCACGCCCCTAGGGACACACACAGCCCCTCCCTCCCAAATAAAGTTAACCCCTTCACTACCAGTGTATTTTTACAGTAACAGTGCATATATATAGCACTGATTACTGTAGAAATGTCACTGGTAACCCCAAAAGTGTCAAAAATGTCAGTCAAGGGTCCGATCTGTCCGCCCCAATGTCGCAGTACCGCAAAAAAAATCGCAGATCGCCGCCATTACGCGTTAAAAAAAAAAAAACAACAAAAATGACAAAAATCTTTCCCTTTGTTAGTAAACGCGATAACTTTTGCGCAAACCAATCAAAATACACTTTTTGTGATTTTTTTTTACCAAACATAGGTAGCATAAAACAAATTGGCCGAAAATGTTAAAAAATTTTGATTTTTACATTTTTTTGGGGGGGAATTTCATATAAAAAAATGTGAAAAATATTGCTATTTTTGCAAAATTGACGCTCTTTTTTTGTTTATAGCGCGTGATCAAAAAATCACACAGGTGATCAAATACCACCAAAAGAAAGCTCTGTTTGTGGGAAAAAAAGGACGCCAAATTTGTTTAGGTACAGCGTCGCACGACCGCGCAATTGTCCGTTAAAGTCACGCAGTGCCGAATCGCAAAATACCCCCTGGTCGGAATGGAGGTAAAATCTTCCGGGGCTTAAGTGGTTAATATATGACCAAATGAGCTGATTATATTTCCTTTAATAAGCAGACATTTAACTATTCTAGGGTTAAAGTGTTTCCAAAGCCAGAATATTTTTACCCTAATGCATTCCCTGCATTAAGGTAGAAAAATATCCCCTTATTTGTATCGCCCCCCCCCCTTTACTTACAGGAGTCTTTACTCAATCTAGGGCTGTGCCGGTCTGTAGCAGGGCTCTCCTCTCTCCCTGCATTCACAGGACAGAGAGGCAGGAGCCATTGGCTGCTATCAATTAAATCCTGTAAGCAGAGAGTGTGTAAGCAGCTTCCTATGGTGGCGCACATAGAAGAGGAGCCAAGAGCGCCAATGGGGGACTCCAGAAAAGAAGGTTTGGGGCTGCTTTGTGCAATACCATTGGAAAGAGCAGGTAAATATAACATGTTTTTAATTTATTTATTTATTTATTTTTAAAAAAAATGTTTTTCTTAGCTTTTACAATTATTTAACCAGCCCCGGAAGATTTGGCTGCTCAAAGACCAGGCCCTATTTTGCGATTCGGCACTGCGTGACTTTAACTGACAATTGCGAGGTCGTGCGACGCAGTACCCAAACTAAATTGACGTCCTTTTTTCCCCACAAACAGAGCTTTCGTTTGGTGGTATTTGATCACCTGTGCGATTTTTATTTTTGCGCTATAAACAAAACAAGTGCGACAATTTTGAAAAAAAATAACAATATTTTTCACATTTTTTTATATGAAATTCTCCAAAAAATTGAAAAATCTAAATTTTTTAACATTTTAGGCCAATCTGTTTTGCGCAAAAGTTTACTAACTACGGGAAAGAGTTATGTAATTTTTATTGTTTTTTTTTTAACTAGTAATGGCGGCGATCTGCGATTTTTTTTTTGCGGGACTGTGACATTACGACAGACAGATCGGACCCCTAACTGACATTTTTTACACTTTTGGGGCGATCAGTGACATTACTACAGTAATCAGTGCTATAAATATGCACTGTTACTGTCAAAATGACACTAGCAGGGAAGTGGTTAACTTTATTGGTGATCAAGGGGTTAAGTGTGACCCTAGGGGCGTGATTCTAACTGTCAGGGGCGTGGCTTGTTGGATCATCACAGTGACATATGGTCCTACATAGCAGGATCGCATAGCCTCTGTGATGATCTAAGGGAGAATGACAGACGCTGTGTTTACATCAGCTGTCTGTCTTTCTCCCTCTGCTGCGGGAGATCATGAGTGAGTGGCTGCCATCGGAGCCACCGGTCACCCACGCTAGCTCCCCAGGGAATGAGCGGGGGTGGGAGCGCGCCACCGTTGGCGCGCGCTCGCCCCCTACAGGTGGCTAAGCGAGCGACATACGGATACGCCGCGTTGCCCAGCAGCGGCGGAGTGACGCAGTATATGCACGGTGGGCCGGGGTAAAGAGGTTAAGATGAATTCCCATTGTCATGAAACTTAAAACTTCCTTCAATCCATTTGTCATATATAATAACTAAAATCTTTAATCTTATAATAGCTAAAAGGAACTCAGCCTTTTTATATCATTTTTATATGACTGGATTACACTGAGCTCTTGATGTGGGTTGGCTTTCTGTAGGTTAGCAGAAAAAAGACATAACATCTTTTTTTTTAGAAAACCTAAAGTCTAAAGGGTTTGACCTAACTACAATACACTTTTGGACAAAATCTGGGCCAAATGTAATCCCTAAAAAAGAGGTTTATCAGCATTCATTGGATAGTGATGCCTGTATGATATCAACAGTCCTTAAAGTATAATGGAAGGCAAAGCTTTTTTTTCGTTTTGAACAGAGTGGAGAGAGATTAGAACACCTGTCAGGTTTGTATTCCTGTCTGTGCCCCTATTACACCTGTTTACCATTGTCAAGAAACATGAAAGTTAAAGACAATCTCCAATTTTGTGTTGTCCCCACATTAGGTATAGTGGGGATATCCTCCAATGGGTACATATGTTCTGTTGACAACCAGGGATTCCCTCACTTTACAGGGATTTCCTCTCACTTCCATCTGGCAGACTCTTCTTACTTGATTTCTTCATCAGTCGTTATTACCCTTTTATTTTTTCTTATTTAAAATTGATTATTGTTATTAGTAAAATTCTTAAAAGGGTTTTGTAAGCTTTTAAGTGTTACATTTGTTTATAATTGTTCTTGACATACTATATACTGTATATCTTGTAGAGATAACAACCAGTGTCCACACAGTTTCAGTTTTAAAGTGGCTGAAATCAGCCTAAAGTGTAATTTAACCCAGACTAAAAAACTCTCATTATATGAAATATAACAGGGTCTTCATACTCACAAAGCCACTAAAGCATTTTTTTTGGGTAGAGTAAAATATACCTGGTTGATCCTGCCTCCAGCTGTTCCTCCTATCTTCTCTGTGTCCCCACTGCGGCCCTCAGATTGTGTAGTCCAGTTGGTGTCCTTTATTAAGCATGCTCATATTTCAGTTCCCTAACTGCTAAGCCCTTAATTTCCTCCTTTTTTTTTATCTGTGCAGCCCACATGACTACAGAGTCACACATGTGATCATATACACAGTGATAAATGACAAACCCCTCCCTTCCTTCTCCTCAATCATATGCTGATTGATTACATTCATTAAAAAACTCACAGAAAAGCTTTGTTTTAAAAGAGAAGTGCAGCCAAAGCTCGCTTGACTGTATTTCTCCTGTGGATCACAAAAGTGTGGTCCGTTCTGCACACTTGTGACCCATTTTCAGCAGACAGTGGGCTGAAGTCACAGAGCCGGTACAGGCTTGGGAAAGATTGCAACCATATGTTCGGGATCTGCCCACATGCCTGGACCGGCATCCGACTCAGCCTCTTAGCAAGCCACTGAGAGACAGAGCTAGCTGCTCCCACCCCCTCCACAGCCCAGCACTCTAGTGAGCAAGGAGGGGACAGAGCAGACAGCGGTGACTGACAGTCACCAGCTCTCTGCTAAGGGAGCTCTAAGAACTGAGCGATCAGCGGTGTTTGATTGCTAGGTTCTCAGCCTTAGAGGTGGTGGGGGACAGATACAGCATTGGACTGATGCAGCATCCACCTAGCTAAGTATGATTCTAAAATAAAAACAATTCCCATACTTCTCTTTTAATATAAATCAGTATTGAATATATCAAATGTAATTGCTAATATCTGTAAAGTAAAAAAAAAAAAAAAAAAAAAGAGTCTGGGATGCAGATGCCGTCTGTCCGTCTGAACAAAATTAAAGCTAGTGTCAGTCATCTTTGACTCTGCCTACACCCTAATAATGCACAAAAATTACATATTTTATATTCAATAAAAAATTATAAGGAGCTGTAAAACAGTTGTTTAATATTTATATTCTAATTTGAAATGCTCATCTGAAACTGTTTTTTTTAATCATGTGACTGGCACAGCACCTGCAGATGCCAAAGAACAGGGAACAATCATGTGACTTCACAACAGTGCTACAGGAATAAGGTACTTAGAGGATTAAAAAAAAAATTGAATACAGTGGCACGATATATACGGTATATGATTTAAGTGAACGAAGAATGGATATTAACACTTCTCTGTTTAGTATCAAAAGTGTAGTTCCTCTCCCCTCCAGGAAGACTTCCAGGAATGAAGAGGATACCCAAAAATAGGCATACCTCCCTCGTTTTTTAAATGAAACGAGGGACACCTATTAGCAAAAGTATGTAAGCATAGGGAAAACCCCCTTAAAGGAGAATTATAACATATTGTTTAAACCAACAAGTGCTTTTTTTACCACTTTTATTCCTTTAAAGTGGCTTTTGAAGTTTACAAATGCAGCAAATTAGAAATTGGACGAAAGGTTTAACACTGGGAAACACTTTTTGAAAGATAAAAAGTGCTTTTTTTTTACAACTATATAGATTAGACCAAATGAGGGACAAATCAGGACGAAAGAGGGACAGAGGGAATTTGATCCAAATCAGGGACAGTCCCTCCAAATCAGGGACAGTTGGGAGCTACGAAAATGGGACTTTGTGCTGCAGAATAGGGGTATTACACACCAAGTTAATAAAAATACAGTCTCTTTCTTACAAACATTAAAAATCATTTATAAAATGTGTGCAACCAACTACATCATACACATATTCAAGATGTACAATCATCATTTTGTAGAAGCGTAACGGATTAATGCATTTCACATAACTTGCTTTTTCAAGATCCACGCTCACAAGTAAGTAGTCGATTAGCTCTCAACGTGTATACAAATGGAAGAAACACACCAAAAGGGGGCCATCAACAAAATTATTTGCATACCATATATGTAAATATCTGTTCTGATAGTCCAATAATAAATGTAAACATCCTAATCCATTGCATGTAGTAGAATCCAAGAATGACAATGCAATAGACTGCACTAAAATAAATTGTTCCACTGTTTATACAGTATGTGTCCTCTGGTATAAATTCCCCTCATTCTTCCAACAAATGGTGTTGCCATTTTGGAGTGTTTCTGCCATTTGCATACGTGTTGAGAGCTAATTGACTACTTACATAAAGAAGCAAGTTATGCGAAATGCGTTGATCCGTTAAGCTTATATAAAATGATAGAGAAAGCTGCTCAGTTCCACTCACAGACAACAACTTGTGGTATCCATCCCAAAAAATTGTATACAAAAATAAACCCCAAAAGGAATTTAAGAGACAGGGGAAGGGATGTTGTGATACCAGGAAAGGTGAAAGGACAAGTGTAGATACAAAAAATATATCTTTAAAAGTATTACTCTTTATTGTTACACATAGTTAAAAAAAGGCAATGTCTTAGTAACAGTACATGGCATCACATTACACAAATGTTAACAATGCGACATACATTAAAAATGCACCAAATACAAAGGGTGGATGGCAAACGGGATATGAAGAGCAAAAAACTCAACTACAAGGACTCCAAACCCCTACGCGTTTCAACTTAAAGTCTTCTTCAGGGGGTATATTGGTCCAAAGCTTTTATAGAGAATATCTGTATATAATGGATATATATATACATATAATATATATGTATGTAATGTATATAATGAACAGACAAATAAGTAATGCATATAGAAATCGATATAATCTGCCAAAGTATCGAAGAACACCGCAGAAAAAAAATATATAATAATGACAAAATACATTCATTAGTAGGGGACTTACATCAAAATGCAATCCACCAAACATTGAACACTTGTTTGTGAAGGAAATGTTGCAGTGGCTGTGTGCAAGTGACACATCAGGGGACAGCCAGGCACAGGGGCCCAAACCGGAGGCCACAAGGGATAGGCAAAATGTGAATGGAAAAATCCTGGTAGAAAAGGGGGAAAAAAGGGAACGGTAAAAAAAAAAATGTTTTATATATACAGTATATGTATAATACATATATGTATACAGGTGGGGCATGTATATTTACCTTAAAGAGAGGCGAATACTATGGATCAATTGGACCAGTATTCCATCAGGCAAAGGAAGCCTCAATATGTAAAATCCCTGATGTGTGCCAATTTGAAGGGCAAAGCATAAAAATGGTCTGTTCCTGGAAAAGGGTCTAAACAGGCCAAAAAAAAGACTCCTACCCTCAGCAGCAAGGGAATGAGAGTGCATGTGTGACAAGGAGGTATATGTATGGAAAGGGCCTGCCCACCACAAGTAGAGAACCAATCCCCAGGTGACACTCAATACACAGGAAATGGAACCATCCAGGTGCCTAATAACGGAAAGAGTTCCATTTGTCCCCTGCAGTGTCACCCCAGCCACGTCTGGAGCCACCGAGAACGGCATTCAAGAGTGGCAGCACACCCTGAAAAGAGGGCGGGGACCCGGGACAGGATAGCCGTCAATTGGCGCACATCGCTGCCTAGAATGACGTGAGAAGCCAACATCCGGAAGTGGAAGGGAGGAGGCCATGTTGGAAAAGAGCAAGTGAATGGGAAGGAACACCAGCACCGACACATGCATCCAGCACCAAAGATGGTACTGAAAAGGAGGTCATGCCAAAGGAGCATCACCTCCAAGCCCCAACCAAAGGAAGGGGCTACATGTGCCAGGTACCACAAAACATCACACAAAGCCACTGCAAAAAAAGTCTGCTTTGTTGTTTTTTTTGCAGTGGCTTTGTGTGATGTTTTGTGGTCCGCTGGGGTCCTGCCATTGGCATTGGGTCCTTCCAGATCCTACCTGGCACATGTAGCCCCTTCCTTTGGTTGTGGCTTGAAGGTGATGCTCCTTTGGCGTCCTGTCCTTTCCAGTAACATCCCTGGTGCTGGATGCATGTGTTGGCGCTGGTGTTCCTTCCCATTCACTTGCCCTTCTCCAACATGTCACCCATGCACTCTCATTCCCTTGCTGCTGAGGGGAGGAGTGCAAGCCAAATAAAAAATGTTATATATACAGTATATGTATAATATATATATATACAGGTGGGGCATGTATATTTACCTTAAAGAGAGGCGAATACTATGGATCAATTGGACCAGTATTCCATCAGGCAAAGGAAGCCTCAATATGTAAAATCCCTGATGTGTGCCAATTTGAAGGGCAAAGCATAAAAATGGTCTGTTCCTGGAAAGGGGTCTAAACAGGCCAAAAAAAAGACTCCTCCCCTCAGCAGCAAGGGAATGAGAGTGCATGTGTGACAAGGAGGTATATGTATGGAAAGGGCCTGCCCACCACAAGTAGAGAACCAATCCCCAGGTGACACTCAATACACAGGAAATGGAACCATCCAGGTGCCTAATAACGGAAAGAGTTCCATTTGTCCCCTGCAGTGTCACCCCAGCCACGTCTGGAGCCACCGAGAACGGCATTCAAGAGTGGCAGCACACCCTGAAAAGAGGGCGGGGACCCGGGACAGGATAGCCGTCAATTGGCGCACATCGCCGCCTAGAATGACGTGAGAAGCCAACATCCGGAAGTGGAAGGGAGGAGGCCATGTTGGAAAAGAGCAAGTGAATGGGAAGGAACACCAGCACCGACACATGCATCCAGCACCAAAGATGGTACTGAAAAGGAGGTCATGCCAAAGGAGCATCACCTCCAAGCCCCAACCAAAGGAAGGGGCTACATGTGCCAGGTACCACAAAACATCACACAAAGCCACTGCAAAAAAAGTCTGCTTTGTTGTTTTTTTTGCAGTGGCTTTGTGTGATGTTTTGTGGTCCGCTGGGGTCCTGCCATTGGCATTGGGTCCTTCCAGATCCTACCTGGCACATGTAGCCCCTTCCTTTGGTTGTGGCTTGAAGGTGATGCTCCTTTGGCGTCCTGTCCTTTCCAGTAACATCCCTGGTGCTGGATGCATGTGTTGGCGCTGGTGTTCCTTCCCATTCACTTGCCCTTCTCCAACATGTCACCCATGCACTCTCATTCCCTTGCTGCTGAGGGGAGGAGTGCATGCTGTGCGGTCGTTTGAAGGTAACCTTTTTTTCACTTGCCCTTGATAGGCATTTCTTCTTCGCAAAGGACTTTTAATATATCCTTATCCTTTCTTTTTTTTGGGCCTGTTTAGACCCCTTTTCAGGAACAGACCATTTTTCAACTTTGCCCTTCACATTGGCACACATCAGGGATTTTACATATTGAGGCTTCCTTTGCCTAATGGAATACTGGTCCAATTGATCCATAGTATTCGCCTCTCTTTAAGGTAAATATACATGCCCCACCTGTATATATATATATATTATACATATACTGTATATATAACATTTTTTATTTGGCTTTTATTTCTTTTTACCGCTCCCTTTTTTCCCCCTTTTCTACCAGGATTTTTTCATCCACACTTTGCCTAGTCCCTTGTGGCCTCCGGTTTTGGCCCCTGTGCCTGGCTGTCCCCTGGTGTGTCACTTGCACACAGCCACTGCAACATTTCCTTTACAAACAAGTGTTCAATGTTTGGTGGATTGCATTCTGATGTAAGGTGCCTACTAATGAATGTATTTTGTCATTATAATATATATATTTTTTCTGGGGTGTTCTCCTATACTTTGGCAGATTATATTGATTTCTATATGCATTACTTATTTGTCAGTCCATTATATACATTATATACTGTGACAGGAAGCCAGGTTAATCTGTGGGTGTTGTCACAGACGGGAGATACATTTCTGCCTTGTTTAGACAATTCACCAATTACTATCAGGTGTCGGCTGCAGAGAGAAAGGTTTAGGACGTTGAAAAGCTTCAGTTATTCAGAATGAGGAAATTAAGGCCTCTATAAGTTATCCAGAGGATGACTACTGATTGCTGCATCCTGAGGCTTTTTGCGTTAAGGAGAGCAGTGAGCTGAGAGAGACTTCTGAAGGTGAGGTGGTGTTGACTTTTTCTGTGTGAAAGGAAAACAAATGGACTATTGGTTTTCTGCTGTATGACCAGCAGTGTCTGCCCAGCAGTAGGTTGGGACAGACTCCATAGGTAGGTTCCTGTGTTGTGAAGGTAGACGCCTCAAGTGGCCAGGGTTTATTTTATGTTTGATTGATTTATGCTGTTTGGATGCTTGCACTTGTTTTCAACCACTCCTCGCCTGTCTCTCTGTGTAGCGAACCCACCCAAGGGGTCCCCCACACCCGCTACCGAGCTAACCCCTTACAATACATATATATTATATGCATATATATATCAATTATATACAGATATTCTCTATAAAAGCTTTGGACCAATATACCCCCTCAAGAAGACTTTAAGTTGAAACGCGTAGGGGTTTGGAGTCCTTGTATCTGAGTTTTTTGCTCTTCATATGCCGTTTGCCATCCACCTTTTGTATTTGGTGCATTTTTAATGTATGTCCCATTCTTAACATTTGTGTAATGTGATGCCATGTACTGTTACTAAGACATTGTCTTTTTTATCTATGTGTAACAATAAAGAGTAATACTTTTATAGATATATTCTTTGTATCTACACTTGTCCTTTCACCTTTCCTGGTATCGCAACATCCCTTCCCCCGCCTCCTAAATCCCTTTTGGGGTTTATTTTTGTATACTGTATAAAATGATAATTGCAACTCTTCTAAACAAGCTTGAATATGTGTATTATGTAGTCTGTTGCATACATTTTATAAATGTTTTTTATTGTTTGTAATTTTTTAACTTGGTGTGTAATACCCCTGTTTTTCGGCAAAATCAAAATCCCATATTATTCAGCATCCTATTCATCCTTGGAAGTCTTCCTGGAGGGACTCTAACATTTTTTTTTGTATTGTTGATGGTGATGGTGCCGCATAGGTGTTTTATTCTAGTTCCATCCACACTCTATATTTGTATATCTGTTTAGTATGACTTTATACCTATCACGTGTAAAAAAAACTTGGTTACTTAGAAAATCAAAAAATGTAAAAAGTTAATTTTATATCTTGCTCGGCGAGTACACATGACACTTACTCAAGAAATGGGCTATTTACTTAATTAGATTATAGTATGTGTCATTTTTCTTACAAGACTTTGTATGAAAAAGATGTCCTACTCTCCCATTAACAAGACTTCTGTGATGTAATCCAGCGCTCTATCTCACACATTTCCCTTTAAAATTAATTTAAATTACATTAATTGTCCTTTCATAACATTCCCTCCTGCAATGTAATTGCACAAGCCTTTTCTCTTACATATTTAATTGAGAAATCATGTAATTAGGGCGTTGGATGCAGCTTAGGGAAAATCTGCTAAGTTCTTCCGCTCCGGTGTTTGAGCCTCACTTTTCCTGCCTACAGACTCTTCCAAATTGGATCTTACAATGTAGACTGCTGTTTTGGTGAGCCAGAAACGGTTAATGAGGAACTTCAGTTTCATTTCAACACTGCAATCAGCCAATAGAGGTATTGAGGTAAATTTAACTTTTGCCCCTAGTAATTTGTTTTTAGCTTATTTCCAGGGGGGGGGGGGCACTCTGCCTGGTTTGTAAAGTCAGGTTTTGTCAAGGACGCAATTGACTTAAAATCAATGTATATCACGGCGGCCAGGAGTGGCATCCCTCTGCTCAGCCCCCCATGGTGGCGATGTGGCTACATAAGGTGGCGTATATCAATGAAATGGAGGACTTTGTAGTTGCTGAACGCAGTGCGAGAGATAGGTTTCTCAAGCGATGGTATTACTGGCACGAGTTCGCATTTACCGATGAATACAAAGATCTGGTTGCCTAGACGCAACATAGCCGCTTGGTAGCCATCTCTGCCCCCCTTACCCCCTCCCCCTTTCCTTGTCCTTCCCCCCTCGGCCTTCCCTGCCCCATCCTCCCTGCTTGGACTATTCTTCTCTTAATTGCTCTCTTCCTGAACTACGCCTGACTCACGGGCATAAAAACCCTTCCTTTCCGCTTGGGAATGCTTGTAGTTGACCTACTATTCAGAAAATGCATGGCCACATGTTACCTAGGACGTACTTCATTGCTCCCATATACCGGCCACTTGATAGATGCCGGTGGGTGCAGGATTTGACCTGGAGCTATACCTATCAGCATTTCTCTTGTTCCTTGATACATCAATATTCAGACAAAGTGTGTTAGCTGACCTGTGTTCGGGATCTCTGCTCCCCGGATTGTACCAAGTTCTCTGGACTGTATGTGGGCTGTTCACCTGATTACCTCATTGGTTCATATGGGTTATGTATTTTCTTTGTTTAACTTGTCATACAAGTCTGATTTATGCAATTGTTCTTGACTGTCTTTTATGCCTTATACCTCTAATATAAATAAGGAATTTGAAAAAAAAAATCTATGTATATGGTCCATCAGTGCTTAATCAAACATAGCTAAAACCTGATGAACTGATTTAGCCTCCAGTACTTGTACTGAACAACTTAGGTGCATGACACTGGCCAAGGTGCTGGAGGAGCAAGCACAGTTTTCTTGCCCACAAGCTAAATCAGGAGGGCAGTATGTCTGTGTTAATCATTAGAGGAAGTTAGTTCCCTGACATTCAGATGGATTTTATAGAAGCAGTGAATAGATCAATGAGTGACTCAATTGAACCCTGGGACTAAGGAAAAAAAAGCAAGCCACTACCTAAAGGATATCCAAACGTAAAGCCTAACTCCAGGATCCAAGATAAAAGTAGAGCCAGGTCTTTCTCCTCTCTGTTTACTTTCTGGATTAGTCTTTCTTCAGGGTGTCCAAGTCATTGATTGTGTGATGTAGAGAATTCCTGTTAGCTTGTGAGCAGAGAGATCTTTTCTGGATTCAGAGCAGGACCAACGTCAGACAGAGGGGAGTGCGTCACTGGACTAACGGTCCCCACAGGCAGAAACAGCATCAGCAAAGGACCTGGATGGGGGACTCAGGTGGGTATAAAAGTTAAATCATAAGTGCAGTCAAAATAAAAAACACTAAAATCAGCACAATAGATATAACTCACAGTCAGTAGGCTGTGACCCTTCTGCTGATGTTAATTGAAATCCTTCTCTGTCAATCCACCCCCCACCATAATCTTCCAGTATGGTAGGGGTTAATAGAACTGCCACAGGCTCTCATCAAGAGTGCCTGACTATGCCTGCTCTTTCCACCCAACTGCTCCATTCATAGAAGCTATACTACAGCTTCCATGAATGAAACAGGTCTATGAATAGAGGGGATGGACTTTTCAGTCATTTGCCCGTCCTCCATTTATAGATGCTGAATCATTCATAGACACACTTCAGGAAAGCCTATATATGAAAACCTTGCTTGCACTACACATGTTACATAATGCCATGCAGAACTGGGCATTGCACAGCTCCTGGGCCAAAACCAGCCCTTTTGCTGTCCCTGTCTGGCCCAGGTTAGGTAAATCAGAAATCCCTGAATCCAGGCTGGCCAGTCAACAAGATGATGACAGCTGTCCTTCCACCCTTGTCAGTCTGCCTATTGCCAATATGGCAGTGGTCGCATGTTCACTCTATCCAGTTGTGTAGGAGGGGTGACCTCACCCCTCGATCGACTGGGGCAGAACATGGGAGGTGGACAACAAGGATATGATGTGGGTGAGGGCATGTTGCCATATCCCGCTGTCCACCTCACAGGTAATAGGCGAAGCCTACATCTTCATTAGTTGTCCTTAACTTCCACTTTGCTGCAGGAGTGACATCATGCATTGGAAACGATTATAACAGTGGAGGCCCTTAACAACAGTCCCAGTTTCTCATGTGGCCCCTTGAGAAAATTAATTGCACACCCTTGCCCCAAACGGATGGCCGTAAGGACTTTTAAAGCATCAGCTAAGAAAATTTTTAAATTCTGAAGTTTAAAGCTGTTTCACAGGCGCACACAATTATAAGGCTTGATTGGTAACTGTTAACTAAGTGCAACCTAATTGTTTATATTTTAACAACATTTGGCTACTTTATTGCATTTATGCACAAAAATGAATGCTAGAGTTTTTTGTTACTGAAACTTGGCTCTTGGTAAAGTTGCTCTATTATCTTGTGACAGAAAAGACTGTCTCTACCACCATTTTTGTTCTCCATGGTCTCTGCTTTCTGAAAATGTATACTGTTTGTGGGTTATAAAGGATAAGTTCACCTTTCTAAACATATTACACCAATATTTAGGGTAACATGTAACATGCTCAGCATCAGACCCCTCTCTCCCCTATCTCCCCTCCTTGTGGCAGCGAGCTGGGGATGTTCTCCCCATACTCAATTTCATAATTCAGATCCCTGGGAATCAATGAACTACAAGTACCAACAGCCTTTGCAGGTGTCAGCTTGTAGTTCTCAATGAACTGCCACGGATCTGTTGAGCGCTGTGGTAGTTCATTGATTCTTCCTGTTAGTGCCCGATGTACAGGCAGACAGCTTACACTGACAGTCTACAGGAGACCTGCATGGCATCAGTGATATGCTGATCGCTGCTGAAATGCTTTCCAGGCTCCTAAAAAGAAAAAAGTAAATGCACACTTTTTTACCTGCATAAAAATGCGCATTTATTATTTTTTGGTAAAAGGTGAATCTATCCTTTAACCACTTCCTGACCACCCGCTGCCTTTTTGCTGCGGCAGGGTGGCTCTCTTGTGCAAACCAACATAGGTCTCGCCCTCACTCAGCAGCGGGGAAGCGGGTCAGGCGGCTCCGATTGTTGCCTGACACCCGCGATTGCTCCCTGCTGAGAGAGAAGGACGGTCGGCTGTTGTAAACACAGCTGACCGTTCTTCTCCCTGAAATGATCACAGAGCTCATGTGATCCTTTTATATAGGATCACATGTCTCTGTGGTCATTTTACAAGACACGCCCCCCACAGTTAGACCCACTCCCCTAGGCTCACATTTAACCCATTGATCCCCATAGGGCTAGCCCCTTCCCTGCCAGTGTAATTATTACAGTAACAGTGCATATTTTTAGCACTGATTACTGTAGTAATGTCACTGGTACCCCCAAAAATGTCAAAAATGTCAGTCAGGGGTCCGATCTGTCTGCCGCAATGTCACAGTCCCGCAAAAAATCACAGATCGCTGCCATTACTAGTAAAAAATAAAAAAAAAACCAAGAAAAATTACGTAAATCTTTCCCGTAGTTAGTAGGAGCGATAACTTTTGCACAAACCAATCAAAATACGCTTATCGCGATTTTTTTTACCAAAAATATGTAGCAGAAAACAAATTGGCCTAAAATGTTAAAAAATTTAGATTTTTACTTTTTTTTGGGGGGGGGGGGGGATGTTATATAGCAGAATGTGAAAAATATATATATTTTATTTAAAAATTGTCGCATTTTTTGGTTTATAGCACAAAAAATAAAAGTCGCACAGGTGATCAAATACATAGTTACATAGTTACATAGTAGTTGAGGTTGAATAAAGACAATAGTCCATTGAGTTCAACCTGTGTAGGTGTGTGTGGCTGTAATCATCTCACATACCCCTGAATGTTCTGATCCTTGAGATGTACGTCTAAGAGTCTTTTGAAAGCCACCATACTACCCGCAGAAACCACTTCTTGTGGTAGAGAATTACACAATCTTGTAGCCCTAACAGTAAAGAACCCCCCACGTTGCCTGAGGTTAAAACGCTTCTCCTCTAATCGCATTGTGTGCCCCCGAGTCCTCATGCAATCCCTTCGACTGAACAGCTTTTTTTCTAAGCTGAGATCCCCATTGAGATATTTAAAAATTGCTATCACCACCAAAAGAAAGCTCTATTTGTGGGAAAAAAAGGACATAAATTTTATTTGGGTACAGCGTCGCACGACCGCGAAATTGTCCATTAAAATAACGCAGTGCTGATGCGCAAAATAGGGCCTGGTCATTAAGGGGGCAAATCCTTCCGGTCTTAAAGTGGTTAACTAATCTTGAGGCCTACAAATATGCTTTTAACGTGTCAAATAAAAAAATCTAAAACTGCTTTGACAGCATCAGAGTTAAACTAAACCCTGTCTAGTTCCTAGCCCCACTGATTTAAAAAAGAGGCGGCCCCATCCCAAAATGCATTACCATGCATTTTGTTTGGTGCGTTCCACCGCCGGCTGACTTCATGTCCTCTTGTGCTGTACAAGGCTTCCTATGACACCTATAGTATCCTAGCTGCTGTAGAAACCCAGCCTGACCTTCCTGTTTCTGGAGGGGCTGACAGACTCAGACCAGTGACCAGAAACAGATCAGTGTGAGGCCAATTCATCCATGTTAGTAAAGGGCACCTATTCACCTACATCTGTGAATTGGCAATACTAAAGCTTCCTTTGTTCTACTGCTACACTTAGTTTGCTGCCCCTGGTGGTCTTCTTTTACATTACAGCTCAGATGCTGATATTCCTTTGAGGAAGCATTTCCTGCTGTGAGAAGACTCACTCCCCCTGAGGCTGACATATGTGCAGTCATACCTGCTTGCCAGATATTGCTACATGCACTGTGTAAGTGGCCAATTGTCCATTTAAATAAATGTTTTTAATAATCACTACACTCAGATTCGCCCTCTGCTGTCTATATCTAAACCCGGGCCAGAATCACAGCTAAACTTTAAAGTGTTACTAAACACACAAAAGTAAAATTAGTGTGTATATGCAGTAAAGCATGCTTGTTATACTCACTGTGGAACCTAAGGGGTTAATCCTCCACATTGTGTAAAAAGACTGCTTGATCCTGTCTTCTCTCATCCTCCCCCACTTTTACTGTCCCCAATCCATTTGCTGATAGAATGGAGCCCTGGAGGCACTCTTCACATGCTCGTTTGGTGTATTGCTAGTATTTTTAGTATTGTACTTTTTTTTTTTTAGAGGGTGTATATGATTAGCACAGGGCCAATCAGCACTGTCTAGACAGAAAGTCAGGGGGTCATGCAGCCTCACAGGACAGTCAGAGGAGAATGGAAACTAATTAAACAAGCTTTAACCAGTGCTCAGCTGGACACTGATAGATGTCATAAGACTGCTATTTACTGCTAATGAGAAAAGATATTTATCAGTTTATATTTACTAAAATAACTCCATTTCCATGTTCTGTGTACTGTGGGAGACCAGATATAGTGAATGCAGGCTACTGGGTTTAGTAACACTTTAAAGTCACAAAAATATTACCATAAATGAAACACAGGAACACTTTTTATGGTAAGGGTGCTTTAATGACCAATCCGGAATTACAGAAGACCAGAAGAAGGTGTATAATTCAACATTCTCTGTAGAGGTTTAAGGACTCAGAAGTTGACAAAGTTAAAGGTTTCTTAATACCTATAAGACATTCTCCATACTGTAAATAAAATGTTATTAATCTACAAATAGCAATAGTAGGTAGGCAGAAATGGGAAGACATTCACTTTTATTGAATATTAGTTTTGAATGGACTGATTATTAGCTAAAACTTCTCATGGTGGATTTACACAAACCCATTACGGATCTGGTTTGAGCTACCCTCCTTTAAGCTGGCAGCATGACATGTATTTCTGAGAATATTTTACTTCTAAGAAAAATGTATTACACATAAATCTGCTAGCTACTGGTTTGTTAAGTATAACAGATCAGTCATGTATTACTTTAATAGGTTTAAAACATCACATGCTCCTGGACAATGGAAGATATTTGTGGTTGATCTTGGTAGATCCTAGATATGATCTGAGGCTCTAGAACTATAAAACTGATCACTTGTGTATATCCATCCTTTATCTTCTTATGGTTTAGTTTAGTTAACAACATATAGATTACAATGTGGTGTTTTTTGGCAATATGAAGTGCACAGAAAAAATATGTTGTAAGCTGGAATTACCCTTTTTGGCGATGTCATGTCTTAGATTTTTTATATTCTAGCTAAATCAGGGTCATATGTGAAAAATGAAATTCAATATTCAGATGATTTTACACTGTTTCCTTCACCATATATCCATCTTCCTGGCATTGTTGTCATCAAATAGTTACGCATTGTTGAGGTTCTGGAACCTGAAGGTAGATCAACAATGGGAATGGGCAGCTGCGTTGCGGCACTGACAAATGACTAGATAATGAGGATGTAACATACAAGAACTGCTGGTTTGGGTGTATTTTGGATGCTGATTTGCGCTCTCTGGAGAAAAGCTGCAAGAACAAATATCCATAAAACCAACAACGCAATAGCATAGACTCCGATATATTACAATTTAAAAAAAAAGCTAATTTTAGCTGGGTACTCTACATGCATAATAACATGTTGCGCTGAGCTTTTATGGGTAATCTGGGATTACTGCCTATAATAATGTTCATACAGTGAAAAGCATCATATCATTTGTAACTGCTGACAGGAGAATATAAAGGCCATAAAGCAGTGAGCATAGTTGTTTTAGAGGTTTAAGTAAACTAGGGGTGCATATATACATAGTAGTCCATGTAGGCATTGTGTAACTTCCATCTAATACCTGCGGGGGCCCAAGTGCTTCATGAAAAGGAATATCTGTTTTTGGGTGAAACATGCTCTTTATGTGAATGGGGACTGAGGAGAGAACAGTGATGGAGGAAGATGTTCTCCTGCCACTCATGCCATAGGGGAGCAAAGGTCATTGGAACGGGATTTCTTCCTTGCCTGAGTGATTGAGGTTTTAGGCAGGTATGAAGAAATGCTCTAAAGTAAGAATGCTTTCAAAAATATATATTTCAATTCTTTATTTTTATTAATGTACAATAATGCAAAGTAAGCAAATAGAAGAAAAATCTAAATCTAATCATTATTTGGCCACCCCTTAGTTTCAAAGCAGCATCAAGCCTTACACTTGCAAAAAATCAGGGATTTTGTAGCATCAGATTTATTGATTAATCAATTATACCAAACAGGTGCTGATGATCATCAATTTCATATGTAGGTTGAAATACAGTCGTAACTGAAACAGAAACAGCTGTGTAGGAGGCTTAAAACTGGGTGAGGAACAGCCAAACTCTGTTACTAAGGTCAGGTTGTGGAAGACAGTTGCATGTCAAAGATCATACACCATGGCAAGACTAAGCAACAGCAACAACAAGACACAAGGTAGTTATACTGCATCAGGAAGGTCCCTGCCAGCCAAAGATTGCAAAGCAGACTGGGGTTTCAAGATGTGCTGTTTAAGAAATGGGCAACGTTGAGGACCATAGATGCAGTGGACGCCTAGGAAACCTAGCAAAGCAGATGAATCATGCTTACTTCCCTTCATAAGATGTCCAGTAGTCCCATGAGCACAGAAATGGTGAAAATAAGTGGGACCCAGGTACACCCATCTACTGAAAACTTTGATATGGATTTATCTTCTGTTCATTTATTTCCATTTTCCATTGTGTTAATTGATAAAAATAAACTATTATCATTTCTATTTCTGAAAGCATTCTTAATTTACATCATTTTTTCACACCTACCTAAAGCCTTGTACACATGGGCAGAATGTCGGGTGATAAATATGTCGGGCGATAAATACGTCAGGTTCAATAAAAACCATCCGAATTTCAGCCCGTGTGTATGGCAACCGGTCCAACAGAAGCCGGCCCTGCGCCGTCTTCTATCAGATTTGTATTCTGGAAAACCAGCAGTCGATGGGCCTCCGATCAGCATGCTCAGCCAATAGCTGATCCCCTTGTCAGAATACAATAGTACAGCAGGGAGATCGCTGTACTAACATCAGATTGTTAGTACAGTGGCTCAGATCTGAGCTGGGAGGTTTTTTTTTTAGGTCAACCTTCTGGGTTGAACGAGAAAAAAAAAATTGTGGTGTGTGCAATGCTTAAAATTTCGGCACAGTAGTGTAAATTGTCACTCTATCTGGCCAGAAGCATTCAAATGGAAGACCATTTTGTGTCTATGGATAGCTTTAAAGCCCAAACTGCAGATGATTTTGCCTAATTTGGTCCTCAGCCTCTGGCTGCAGTACTGACACCTCAATTCAGTGCAGCCCCCACTTCCCCTGCAGTACAGTACTCTCTTTTCATTGCAAGATGCCTTCAGTATTCCAGGTTGAATGATTGAGGACATACTGTGAGTGTAGGGAGTCATCCTGATGCACTGCATTCACTGCATACTAGTGCAGAGAACAGCGATAAAAATCATTATGCATTCTGCATTACTATGGACAGCTCAGCCCAGAGAATAAAAAAAGACAAATATGACCCTGCAGTATCACAAGACTTGCCTGCAAAGTTCATTAAAGCTAAAAAAGTATAACATACAGCTTGTGAAGGCATCTTGGAAGGAGGTGTGCTGAACTTGGAGTTAGGGTTTAACTAAGGCTAATTATTGCAAACTAGAATTATTTATGTGAGAATATGTTATGCATCCATTTTTAATAAAAATACTGCAGAGAGCATTATATTTGTCCTTCATTGTATTTAAATTAGGGATAAAGTATCCCCTCTGGTGGAATCCTTTGACCTGGAATTTAATTTAGAAATGGTTGGGATCTAAATGTTGGAGGATTAAGCAGATTGACCAGTGTATGCCTACATGTTCTTTTCAAGGAGCCATCTGTAGTTTGTCCGCTTGTGGCTTTACAATTTTTTTCACCAGAAGAATGATTATTTTTTCACTGACTTTTTTTTTTTTTACACATCGGAATTTATGGTGGACGGTGTAATTTTTGATACTTATACATCATACTGTTATTTTGGCATTTGAACATATTGTATGACGTTGATTCATTCTGTAGAGATGGGAAGAGAGCCCTCTGATATATCTTTGACATATGCACCCTGACTTGTGCATCATTTTCTGTTTTATTCTGACTGCTCTTCTGGTGATCAACTAATCACTTATCAAGGCTGCTTGTCTTGACCTTCTACATCATTGGTTTTCAAACTGCGACCGGGGGGCTGGATGTGGCCCCTTTCACACATATGGACGGTTCATTTCATCAGTTCAGTCACGTTTTTTTTGTCATCATTAGTTTCACATCAGTTTTTCATCCGTTTGGTATTCATTTTTCATTAGTGTCATCTGTTTTTGGTCTGTTTTTCATCCGTTGTCATCCGTTTTTCATCCGTCGTCATCAGTATTCATCTGTTTTTCATCCATTTTTTGTTCGATGCGGTTTTTTTGACGGCTGAAAAATCAAAACACTGCTGTTGACAGGAGCGGATGAAAACAAATGTAAATGGATGATCGTCTGTTGTCATCCATTTTTCCATAGGAATGCAATAATCAACGGGTGGATGAAAAATGGATGAATAGTCAGTATGTGTGAAAGGGGCCTTAAAAAGAAATCACATGCTCATGTTCCATTGGCTGCCGCTGGGAATGTCTATGCCGGGATCTGAGGACCTTGGATACACGAGGGCCCGGCAGGACAAACAGGGCCATACTCAAGCACAAATTAACATAGTGTGGCATCCATGGTGATGGCTATAGGAGACATATCTATGTATCAGACTCATTTCTAAAGTGTATATGAATATTTATATCAGCAATCAATGAAATAGTTTAATAGTGTGCAGTAAGTAGGGATATAAACTAGTAACAATAGGAGTGAGCCTACATTAAGACTACATTTTGAGGTAGCAATGGCTACAATAGATGCTGTAGATAGATAGATAGATAGATAGATAGATAGATAGATAGATAGATAGATAGATAGATAGATAGATAGATAGATAGATAGATAGATAGATAGATAGATAGATAGATAGATAGATAGATAGATAGATAGATAGATAGATAGATAGATAGATAGATAGATAGATAGATAGATAGATAGATAGATAGATAGATAGATAGATAGATAGATAGATAGATAGATAGATAGATAGATAGATAGATAGATAGATAGATAGATAGATAGATAGATAGATAGATAGATAGATAGATAGATAGATAGATAGATAGATAGATAGATAGATAGATAGATAGATAGATAGATAGATAGATAGATAGATAGATAGATAGATAGATAGATAGATAGATAGATAGATAGATAGATAGATAGATAGATAGATAGATAGATAGATAGATAGATAGATAGATAGATAGATAGATAGATAGATAGATAGATAGATAGATAGATAGATAGATAGATAGATAGATAGATAGATAGATAGATAGATAGATAGATAGATAGATAGATAGATAGATAGATAGATAGATAGATAGATAGATAGATAGATAGATAGATAGATAGATAGATAGATAGATAGATAGATAGATAGATAGATAGATAGATAGATAGATAGATAGATAGATAGATAGATAGATAGATAGATAGATAGATAGATAGATAGATAGATAGATAGATAGATAGATAGATAGATAGATAGATAGATAGATAGATAGATAGATAGATAGATAGATAGATAGATAGATAGATAGATAGATAGATAGATAGATAGATAGATAGATAGATAGATAGATAGATAGATAGATAGATAGATAGATAGACTGATTCTGTTCTGTAGCTCTGAGAAGCATATCTGAGAGAGTGACATAGTAGGACTGATTTACTAAAGAGGCTGAGAATCTTCACTTCACTCAAATTGTAGATGTGTTCACTTGGAATACCTAATCATGTGCAGATGAAACGATCAGGAATTCGCCTTTCACATGACTGATTGATTAATGGAAATCTTCTTATTTAACTTATTGAGTGAGAATTCTCAACTACTTTAGGAAATCAGACTCGGCATCTGTACACTTGACAGTTCATAAACAGTACACTACTGTATATATGAGAGCAGCGTTTATAACTGTCCATTCAAAATGCTGAATGTGAACAAAGAAGTACTTTTAGAACAATAAGTGTCCAAATGTGATGAAATGTGAGGATTGGCTTCTTAAAAATAACAATCACCATTGTGTCATCACCTCATGAAAAAACACTCATTAAATATTGCCTTCCAGATTATTGGACGGTCAAAATAAGTGTATATTGTTAATCAAACTCATGAAGACTCCCATAGATCATCCAATCCAACCAAGCCAATCATGTACATTGCCGGTGGTGTCTCTTTAAATATTGCAACTAGTAAATCACCTCTGTCTCAAAATATGGAATTGTACACTGAGAAAAGAAAAGAGAAATTTCCCATATTGTAGTAGCATTGATATTAGAGCAAAACATCAGAAAAAAAAAGCAACTCACATGTAGAAATTACATCAATAGCTTGTAATTCCTAATAAACTCATGCAGATTCCATTTACCATCCCATCTGATTAGATCGATCTTAACCATTGCTTATACTGACTCCTCAGTTGTCACTACCAATGAAGCCATCTTGGCTCACAATAATGAATGAATACTCAAAAAAGAAAAGGAAACTTCCATTAATTAGCAGCTTTACTGTTAAGGCAGAAAGATATAAAATAAAACACTTACATGTATAAAGTGGATTATTGTCACTATACTTCTAGCTTTGAGATATAACCATTGGATAGCTTCTGAATGTATACTCATACATTGGGGGAGATCCATAGCTCTTACCAACTTCCATCAGTATCCTCAGTTGGTAAAACACAGCCAAAGTCAATTAAAGCCATCTCTATAATCAGATCCTTATAACGAACAGCTGGTATATCCTTATGAAGGTATTATGACAAAATGCGGTCGAGTATTGATGTCATCGCTTACCTGTGGCTCATTGTGGTGGTCCGATTGACGTTTTTTGATTGTGGTTGGTGAGAACTTATCTATTTCCTCTGAATGATGGTTACTTGTTAAACTACATCTTGATGCTTGTCAGGGTGCCGTGTGATTGATGCACTTCTAATATGTAGGTGGTTGTCTTTTAGTCTTTTTATACTTTAATAAAATGTTACTTTTTTTTACCTTTTTCTGAGTGCTTACTACCTTTTGAATTGAGACAAATACAGTATATCATCTGTTGCATTTTGGACAGTTATAAGTGCTGCTCTCAAATATAGTGTTTGATGTATGTCAATTGGAGTTTCGAGAAACTTTTCATTAACATTTACTTTTATTCTTTATTTAATTGATACAAATTTCACATTAACTGGGAGCAGTGTCATCACAATTGAATTACATTGGGTTAATAAACAGTGAACTTTTTAATGGTTGAACTGAAAATTTATGAACAGGTTGTGTGGACCTGGCACATACCTTATGAGAAAAATGTAGATGGGCACTTGCAAATAAAACCAAAATATGATGGCATAATGATATGGAGATTTGTAGGAGAGGAATTCAAGAAAATAAACATGTGTGCTGTGTTGAACATTTATACATTACACTACAGTATGAATACATAAAATTGCGAAAATTAGGTTTCAAATTAAAACGACCTTTATTGTAAAAGTAATAAATATATGTTATACAGTATTTACTGATAAACACTTTCCTGGAAGGAGCATTACTATATTTTCACACTGCAAGTCATCCACATTACAGAAAAAATTTCCCTCTTTTCTCTGAGATGAAGCTATCAGATCAGAGATATCAATACCTTGTGTAAAGTCAACAATTTTTATAACACATGTTTTCACTGGGAGAAGACTGAAATGTCCTATTTTCTGATGAATTTCCTTTTCATCTGTAGACAGCTTGACAATTCTGTCTAACACGGAGTGATAGTCTGAATACTTGTACCTAATGTCATAATTGTAAGTTAAAGCCTAAAGCTGGCTCCTTGTAATAAAAAATGGTCTTCTATTTGAAGGCAGGATGAAGAGATGAGAGAGAATCCAAGCCTGGCCCTTTCCATGCTATTGGTCAATATGTTTCAAAGTAACAGCTTTAAAGTTTGCTTGTATGTCTTAGAAAATGTGATTACCCTGGTCTTCTACAAACTATTCAGTCTTAAGTTTGCCGGTGATGGATCGAAATTTGACTGGTTCAGCAGGGACTAGCTAGACAAATTTTGATTTGTCTATGACTGTTTCCATTTATGAGAAGACAATGTAATGGGTTTGTCGCAAAATTTTTCTTTGATCATCTCTGTAGACAACTGGACAGTGTATTCTAAAAGTAGGGAGTCCCACTATCTGAATACAATGACACAATGGGGAGGATTCTTGCTTTCCACCTCAAATGTGTGGATGGCAGAATCAGTTTATTTTTTTTTTCACTTAGCCCTCTTGCTGAAGAAAAAAAAAAACTGTGGAAGGTATGGTCAGTTTAAGGGTTCCTGTTGTTTTGTTTTTTTTTTAATTTGAAAGCAAAATTTACTTGCAAAAAACATGCAAGCATTCAATCAGACTAACACTCCTTATTACATATCAATTTAATGTATAGTTCCACATTTGGAGTCACATTTGAGAAACCCCCCCTATATGTTTGGTATATGTTCTTAATTACACAGCATACCTAAAAATAATACTAAAAAACATTTCTTACCTTTATAGTTTTTTCTTTGGAGCAGATTTATACAAGACTGCAAGCTTATTTGAAGAATTTGTACAAAGTGGGGCAGAGTGAGATAAAATGCATTAACACACAATGCACCACCTAAGCCTTAAGATCTTTAAATAGGAACTTCTCTCTCTCCTTTATGTTTCCCCCCCCCCCACCCCACCTTGACCATTGTCCTGTCTTCAAAAAACATACTCAGGCAACAAGTGAATCCAGCATTGTTTGGTGTAGCCTACTGCACTGTCCCTGCACCCTGGGTCCTGTACCTCCATCTTTTCTTTTTATGTCATCAGGGAAGATCAGGAGAAGATTTCCCCTTCTTGGCTAAGGACATCTTGATCTACAACAATTGAGGCTATCTATTGTAGAGGTATACTTGAACAGATATGCCTGGAACGCACAAGGAATAATAACTTCTGTCATCTTAAGTATAATGGGAACCATCATACAGGAAATCCATGCCAGTGCCAATGCACATTTTAAATTCGTACATCTTCCATCCCATTTTAAAGTGTATGCTTTTAGTTAACTGTCTTCTCTGGATTTTCTTGATTCTTTTTTTTCTTCAATAGGCTTCTTTCTGATTAACGAGCCTGGTGTCAGAAGACCAAGAATACTCAAAATAGTGGGGAGACACAACATGGAGGAAACGGCTAAAAATAGATTATAACATAGAACTTGTCTGATCCAGCCAGGAGATGGAAGAGAAAAAGCAATTTTCCAACAGGAACAGGTGCATCTGAGCTACTACCTCCTGTGTAACACCTGGTGAGCCTCAAGAACACAGCATTATGCCTGGGAAGTCTCTGTAAATCTCCATATACAATCCATGCAAAAAAGGTGAAAAGGTTGTTGAAATTGAAGTTGTGCTAAAACAATGTTTTATTGTTGCAGGTGACCAACAGCCAAACAAAACTAACATGTTTTGGCCATCAGGCCTTAATCATGGCCAAAAGGTATAGACTCAAACCATAAGAGTTAGCAACACAGGGAAGGAACACCTGTCCAAGAACCTAAATAAGACAGGTGAAAAATTAAAAATGATGTTCTGATAAGGAAAGACCCATCTCTGAAGGCTAGAGAAGGCTCTAAGCTTCAGCTTACCTAACCACCAGGTCCAAAGGAAAAGTGCATGACTGGAAGAACTGTCAGGGCAGACATCCAACTCACCAGAGTGAGGACTACCCAAGAGGAATCTTGAGAATGAATTATTCAGAGGTAACTCCAAGGTGCGACTGATGCTTTCTGCACCCTCTTAGAGAACCAAAGTTTGATACCTTGGAATTAGCATGACACATAGGAATGGTACAGTGAAGCTTCCTTTACGTACATGGAGTAGGTAGGGGATAGCAGGAAAAACTCATTACAGACTAACAAGGTGGAATACAGACCTCATAAAGCTAAGAACCAAGTTCAACTCTCACTGATTTGTAAAAAAAAAAAGGGTCCCCTGGAGCAACCCTGATGGAGAACTTGCCTTAAATAGCCTTCCTATCCTGAACTTTGCAGAGTCACAAGACTAGAATCACTCCTGTCTCCCTAGATAAAATGAAGCATCAGGTTCTCAAGCTAGGAGCCTTATCAAATCAGCCAAGGACATTTTCTTGTGTAATACCAAACCAGAAAAAATGCACCAGAAGGGACTTTTCATGACCCTCCCCTGACATCTTTCCCCCAACAGCACAGTATCTGCAACACATTTTAGTGTGTGGATTGCTCCTTCATGTCCAGAAGCAACTACTTGAAAGGATAAGAAGATCACACTTGAATAAAGCAGGGCAGACCTGATTAGAACACAGGGTTTTGTCAAGTCAGGATCCAAACCAACTCTTTTGTCACAAAAAAAGTTCTAGTTCCTCCTAGACGGCAATCCAGAATGTTGTTCAGGAGATGAGAATTCCCAAAGGACAGGATCTTCCTGAAGGTGGGAAGAGAAGTTCTTACCAGCCCCAGAACTGGAAGCCTGGCTCATCAGGCCAGGAACTACCTGATCCTCAGAGGCAGACAGGCTGTTCTGCACAGAAGTTAGATTGGCAACAGTAGAGGGAAGGATTTCTGTAGTCTGAGTGAAGATAGGAGAAAAGATGGCACCCTAAAGAGGGGGAGGTGTTCTGTAGTCTTTAAGTTTAACTAAATACATTTATTTTTCATTTTGGACATAGTAGGAAGGAGTTAGAACACCTAGCAGGTTTTATTGCTGTCTGTTCCCCCCATTAGCGGGATTCATCCCCTTTTTTTTACATTTGCCTCCTACTTTGGCTCTAGGGAAAAAAGTGAAGGGAAAACACCCCAATGGGATGGCAAAACTGACCAGGGTTATAACCTTCCTTTACTCCATCCAAAATTAAAAAAAAAAAAAAAAAGGTTTTGCCTTTAGTTAAACTTTAACACTACTTTAGATTTTACAGGGCAGCACAGGATTTCTTGCAGGATCAACAAGTATTTACTTGCATTCTAAAGTTCTGAGTTGAATCCCCCCCCCCTTCCTCCTCCCTCCATACAGCAATGCTTTATCTATGGAATTTGTTTATTTTCCTTCTGTTTGTATAAGATTCCTTCATGTGCTTTGGTTATTGCCCACTAGGTTTGACCATACTGAAAGTTTAATGAGGAACTGAAGTTAGAAAGCTGTGCCCAAAAAAGGCAGTCACTGGGATGCACTTGATTCTTCCCTATTACAGACTTACCATGCTTTGTTCTGCCTGTGTCTTTATGTGCAGGTGGCTGTTTTGCAAGAGGCAGGGTTTTGCTTTTTCATGTCAGAGCTCCCAGCAAGTAGAAAAGTGAGCAGCATTGTAATGACATCACCAAAAGTTTACTCTAAATCTTCTGAGACTAGTGGTCAGAAGCAGTAGTGAATTAGAGCTCACGCTAGTCTGACAGATCAACAGCAAAGCTGATCGGCTACTTATGGTTCCCTTATTGTGTGATCACTCTTACTTTGCTAAAGGACACTTTGTTCCAGGACTAAGAGGCATAGAAATCATACATTTCACCTGCTGGTTGATATATCACCTATCCACTCAGCCTATCAATCAACCACCTCAGTATTTAGCTGTGCTTAGGCCTTTGTGCAACCCTCTGTTCCTGTGTTTCTATGTACCTATTTAATAGAAACGGATGAAATATCACTTTGTGGATAAAGCTGAGATTAAAAAAGAAAAAAAAAAAAGTACACAGTGCCTTCTGCTTTGTAAAAACTCAAGGCACCCCAAAGCCCATCAGAAGCCCGCACAGAAAAAAGTAAAATTTTCCTATGTGGGAAGTGTCAATGAGCCCTGAATCCTAATAACTTCCATTCGTTCCTTCATGCTATCACCCACCTTCCACAATAACATTTCATCCTGCAGTCGCCCTTGTCAATCTTTCATGTCAGACTGCAGATTATCTCCTTAAAGTGATCCTAAAGGCAATATTTTTTTTAATAACAAACATGTCATACTTACCTGCTCTGTGCAATGGTTTTGCACAGAGCAGTCCCAATCCTCCTTCTCTGGGGTCCCACGTAGGCACTCCTGGCTCCTCTCCCCTACCAAGTGCCCCCAGAACAAGCTGCTTGCTCTGGGGGCACTCGTCTGTGTTTGCTACCGAGTCAGCTCTGTGTCCATTGACACACAGAGTGTGACTTGGCCCCAACCCTAACTCAGGTTGAGTTCATGTAGGTATTTAGAGGGGTCTGGGAGGGAGCTGCAGGTTTCTTTTGCAGATAATACATAAAGGTAAAAAAAATTGTACCTCTAGAACCATTTTAAAGAGATTTGTGTGAGTGAACAGATATTATGCTAGGATGCCACAGCTATCTGTGTGAAGATCCTGTAGAGCATACTAAATGTTTAGCCTGTGATAGGGACACATGCAAATTCCTCCTAAATTACTTTTTGGCATCCGTGACACTTTTCAGACTTTGGAACAGTGAGCTTCCTATTCAGAGAGTTCACCCCACCTATAGTTAAACCTATAGCCCATCCCAATTCTAAAGTGAGTTTGGAGCCAGTCTCCCATAGCAACAACTCAAGTAAGCAATTCTGTTTCACCTATCCCTATGGCTGCTCAGCCCAGATCTTCTGCTTCTCTGTCAAGAACTATTGGACCCTGAAGTCGGGCAACTCCTGAGATATGTACCAAGTCTGATTCTGCCCTGAGTCGTCTTCTGTTGCCCAGCACCTTGAGTTGCTTCTGAGGCCCAGCACCTCAAGCCAGCCTCTTCTGTCACTGAGACAACCCCCCAGATTCCATGCTCCATTTTTCTAAATGTAAACCAATGTTTTAGGTATCTGTTAATTTTCCACTCAGTCTGCCACTCTGACTCCTCTGAGTCTGAGTCTGAGTCAGACTCTACTGAATGTTGGATGGCCTTTTGTGAGTGTGTGACAGCCTCTTTTATCATGGTAACAGTCTTTTCTGTATTTAGGGCAGACCTTTCTGTTTGTTAATTACATTTTTCTGAACCTGAGATTGGTCTATTACTCTTACCTGAGACTTTGCCAGTGCCACAGTCACCTGAGACTTTGCCATTACCATGCTTGCTAGAGACTCTGCCAGTGCTATGCTGGAGACTTATCCAGTGCTTCTAGAACTGTGAGGTATAGGCAGTGGCATCACTAGTGTTGGTGTGAACTGGTGTGGTAAAACACTGTGTCACCCCTCCCCCCCGTGCCTGCCATAGTGCTCTGACCTGCCGCTGTAGAGTGACATCAGGATAGGCAGTAAGGCACTGAGAAGGCTAGCACATCACCACGGCTTCCCCCCCCCCCCCAGCCTGTCACAGTGCTACTTGATGGTGTCACCCCTCTGGCGAGTGTCATCCAGGTGCGGTCTACACCCCCATAGTGACACCACTGGGTATAGACATCACCATATTTCACCTTCTGGTTTAATATAGCACCTACATGGCCAGTCTCTGTCCTGCCTGTCATTCATCCTCACTATTTAGCTATGTTCAGACGAGCATCCATTGCTTGCCAGTAGATTTATTTCTTAGCCCCAGGACACAGCTCCTGTGCTTCTGCATTCCTCTGATTTACCGACCTCTGCTTATATTTTGACTACATGGGTTTGCTGCCCACCCTGACCTTAGGTTTGTCCCTGTTTCTGAAATTGCCTGTTGACTTTGCACCATGCTCTGGGTCCACCCCTGCTCAACTTCCACCTGCACAGATACGCCTGAGGGCCACATTCTGGGACATCCACCAGAAAAGTCAATCACTCTTTGCAGGCAGCTCTAATGAAGATCTGGTGGAGTGTATTTAGACCTTTTTAGAACTCACACCCTCTCCAAACAGGCAGATAGCACAGAGGTTTCACTATGCAGTTTGTCCATGACAACTGCAAATATAAAGCCATTAGGGCACACTCACAAGCCAGGAATTGCACTGATTTTTTTCCAGAAGGCATTCAAGAATAGGGTAATTTATTCACTCTTCTGTTTAAACAAAGTTAACATTACAAAATATAAAATTTTTATTTTTTGTATTATTTTTATGTGAGCCTGTACTAACTATTTTATTTATTAGCCCCACTTCTGCTGCCTATATTTTCTTTTACCTTAGACCCACCAAAGCAAGTTAAAAGGTTCTTTGTGGGTACTAAATTAGTCTGATTGAGATTTAATAAGGCTAAAGCTCCTTTCCCCCTGCCCCTACAGAACAACTGTCAGGCCTATTAACTGGCTATTTAGGTAGCCAGTTCTGCAAAAAGGATGGAAGGAAAAAAAGTACCCATTGTAAAATGAACAATTTCACATTCATTGTCTCTAGTGTTTGTGTATGTCTGTGTCTGTATGTAAGTGTGTAACTGTGGCAGGGATATTAGAATGATCACATGACTTGCCACAGGAGGGAGCAGAGGTTCCAGTTATTACAGCAACATCTGCATTCCTCAGCGGTTTTCTAAACATTTCCATCATGTATGAAACTTGCTGAATTTAAAAATAGCGTGGCACTGAATTTTAAATATAGGTCTGATTCAACCCTAAGGCCATACCTGAGAACTTTCCAGCCAGATGACGGACTCCTTTCACAACTGTTTTTGTCTTTGTCCAGAGTACTGTAATGAGGATTTCAATTATATTTACTGTGTGAAAACTAAAAGATAGTGTTGAAAGTTGTATCAAAAAATGATCAAGTCTAGCTGAAAATTATTACAACCAAGATTAGTTCCTCAATAATACATGCGTTCAATAACGGAATACACCGAAGAAGGTTTGTGTCTTGGCAAATGGTGAAGTATTTCCTTTCAGGACCACCAGCCCAACATATTTTAGCTTGGGTGGCCAATGGGACCTTAAGGACTGTTAGGTGTCTAAATGGTGAAGTATTTCCACTCATATTAATGATCCTTCTCCAAGTGACTTTGCGGCATAGATGAATGCGCAACTGGCCCTTCAAAAACCGATGGAAAAAAAGGCTATCAATAAACAATTTTTTCAAAAACATCTGTCTGGGTGGAGCAGGAGAAGGCGGGTAGACTATTGGTTCACATTGCTCAGTATCAACAGTCAGATCTTTACATTGGAGCTTTAGGTGACAATACTGGACATATGTGTAATGTTTCTCCTGATATTATTAGCATCCTACATTTTTTTTATAGTGAGCATCTAAAGTTCAATATGCCCCTGCTGTTTTACAACTATTGCTAGTCCATATTAAAATGCCAACCTTAAGTATTGCAGATAAAGCATGGTTTGATATTCCATTTACTCTCCAGGAATTGAAGTCGGCTGTGGAAAGATTTCCTAACTGTAAGTCCCTGGGCTGTGACGAGCCATCAAAATCTATAAGCAATATGGGAATATCCTTTTGCTGTTTCTTCTTCAGATTTTTAATCACGCATCCGGGTCAGGTTTTCTTCCTGATTATATGTGTAATACCCCTATTGTGGTGATTCCCAAAAAAGAAAAGGACCCTACAGTACTCAACTCTTATCGATCCATTTCTCTCCTTCCAGTTGACATTAACATACTTGATAAAACTCTTGCTATTAGACTTAATCAGGTGATAATTAATTCCATACATTCAGAACAGACAGGTTTTATTCCCAAACATTCCACAGCTGTTAAAGCGTTTGTTACCCTAACATTTGATATTCCTGATATGTGCCGGCTATACTGTGTACTTGCATGAAAGTATCCCGTTCTCTTTGTATTGCTTCATTTGTGTGAAATCCCTGGCAATCCTGCTAGTCCCTCTGCTTTCCTATTAAAAACGAACTACACTAACCAGGAAACACACCTTGGTCAGTTCTCTAGCTATGCTGGGAACTCAACCTGCTCTCCTTTCTCTCCTCCAATGATCAGACTTGTCCTGACATGCACCAGCTGAACAGCTATTAACTGGGAAGCTCAGTGTGCTGCTGCTTCTCCTCCCCCCCGCTCTTGTGCAGAGAACAGAGGGAATGTGATCACCTATAAAAAAAAAAGGGAAAAAAGGTATTTAGAATGTTTTTACATCTATACACAAATGTTTTGCCTTTAATTTCAATTTTAAACTGAATGGGTTAATTTGCAAGGTAATCGTTTACAATCACTTTAATATTAGACAAGTTTTTTAATTATATAAATCCCAATGGTACTCTCAATGCCCTTAAGGCATTTGACAGCATTAATTGAGAGTATATTTGGGCAGTTCTTGACAAGTTTGGGTTTGGCAACAACTTTTTCTCCTGGGTTTATCTTTTATATGCTAAACTCCAAGCCTTGATTCCAGCAAATGGCCTTCTTTCTCTGACTTTTTTTGTTACAGTGAAAGTCAAGACAGGAATGGCCCCTGTTAATGCTTCTTTTTTTTTAGGACTTCAAATTGCTTGGGAGAAGTACACTCTTCTTCTTCTAGATCCCCTTACAGTAGCTTTATCAGATCAATTGCATTAAGGTTTCTTTCCCAGTTTAAATATCTGGGTATTATGATCTCTTCCAAAATAGTTGATTAAATCACTCCTTATTTGGTCCTGCTGATTTCACATTTTAGGTTGCAGTCCATGTCCTTGTGTAAGTTACCTATCTATGGTGGGACACAAATAATTTGATCAAATTGATCTGGATGCCTCATTTATTATATAGTATCTCACAAAAGTGAGTACACCCTTCACATTTTTGTAAATATTTTATTATTTCTTTTCATGTGACAACACTGAAGAAATGACACTTTGCTACAATGTAAAGTAGTGAGTGTACAGCTTGTATAACAGTGTAAATTTGCTGTCCCCTCAAAATAACTCAACACACATCCATTAATCTCTAAACTGCTGGCAACAAAAGTGAGTACACCCCTATGTGAAAATGTCCGAATTGGGCCCAATGAGCCATTTTTCCTCCCCGGGGTCATGTGACTCATTACTGTTATAAGGTCTCAGGTATGAATGGGGAGCAGGTGTGTTAAATTTGCTGTTATCGTTCTCACTCTATCATACTGGTCACTGGAAGTTCAACATGGCACCTCATGGCAAAGAACTCTCTGAGGATCTAAAAAAAAAGAATGGTTGCTCTACATACAGATGACCTAGGCTATAAGAAGATTGCCAAGACCCTGAAACTGAGATGCAGCACGGGGGCCAAGACCATACAGCTGTTTAACAGGACAGGTTCCACCAAAGAAGCTGAGTGCACGTGCTCAGCATCATATCCAGATGTTGTCTTTGGGAAATAGACGTATGAGTGCTGCCAGCATTGCTGCAGAGGTTGAAGGGGTGTGGTGTCAACCTGTCAGTGCTCAGACCATACGCTCAAATTGGTCTGCATGGCTTTCACAGCTGGCAAACAGTTTGCTGAAGACAAGCAGACTAAGGACATGGATTACTGGAGTCATGCCCTGTGGTCTGATGAGACCAAGATAAGCTTATTTGGTTCAGATGGTGTCAAGCTTGTGTGGTGGCAACCAGGTGAGGAGTACACAGACAAGTGTGTCTTGCCTACAGTCAAGCATGGTGGTGGGAGTGTCATGGTCTGGGGCTGCATGAGTGCTGCTGGCACTGGGGAGCTTCAGTGTATTTAGGGAACCATGAATGCCAGCATGTACTGTGACATACTGAAGCAGAGCATGATCCCCTCCCTTCTGAGACTGGGCCTCAGGGCATTATTCCAACATAATAATGATCCCAAACACATCTCCAAGATGACCACTGCCTTGCTAAAGAAGCTGAGGGTAAAGGTGATGGACTGGCCAAGAATTTCTTCAGACCTAAACCCTATTGAGCATCTGTGGAGCATCCTCAAACAGAAGGTGAATGAGCGCAAGGTCTGTAAAATCCACCAGCTCCGTGATGTCATCATGGAGGAGTGAAAGAGGACTCCATAGGCAACCTGTGAAACTCTGGTGAACTCCATCCCCAAGAGGGTTAAGGCAGTGCTGGAAAATAATGGTGGTCACACAAAATATTGACACTTTGGGCCCAATTCGGACATTTTAGCTTTGGGGTATACTTACCTTTGTTACCAGTGGTTTAGAGATTAATGACTGTGTGTTGAGATATTTTGAGGACAGCAAATTTACACTGTTATACAAGCTGTACACTCACTACATTGTAGCAAAATGTAATTTCTTCAGTGTTGTCACATAAAAAGATATGATAAAATATTTATAAAAATGTGAGCGGTGTACTCACTTTTGTGAGATACTGTATATGTTTCACAATTTCCTTTGCTGGATTCCTCTCATATTTTTTTTTTTTTTAATTATTGTCTGCTGTCTTTAGAGATTTTATTTGGAAGAAAAGTAATCTAGAAATAGGCTAGATTTTCTCCAATACCCTAAATTTAAGGGAGGCTTGGAAGTACTGGCTTTATTTTTTGGTTACACAGCTTTAGCACCTGACTGGCTGGAAAAGCTGTTCCCCCCAAAAAAAAAATTCTTATAGATTGATTAAGTGGTTTTTCAAAGGGCTATGTCCATATTATGAGTTGGAGAATTTTGCATATTCTAAGCCCTCTTCACTATATCCTACCTAGAGATGGCCTTGCGATTCGCCCTGCGGTTGGTTTGTGGCAAATTTTGCTTGTTCGATACCCACCAATTTTGTGAACACATGGCGCTGTTCGCGGCGGCCATATTAGTTTACATTGGGGAGAACTTTGACCCATGACACAGCCGTCAGGTGGAACGGGACAGCCAATTGAAACATTTCAGCACATGGACATGCCCCCTACCTTATAAATAGACCAGAGCAGGCGGCCATTTCATATTCTGCTTTTTGTCAGCGTAGAGAAAGGTCTGCTGTGTTCATGAGGGAGAGATTGCCAGACACAAATAGCTCTGTTAAGATCCACAAAAGTCCTTTTCAGGACTGGTATTTCGGTATAGGTCTACTCCAGTCTCTTTTCAGTTTAGGGACAGGTATCCAGTCTGTGCTTTAGGGACAGTTAGAGATAATCAGTGACACAAATCGCTCTGTTAATGTCCACAAAAGTCATTTAACCACTTAAGCCCCGGAGGATTTGGCTGCTCAAAGACCAGGGCCTATTTTGTGATTCGGCACTGTGTGACTTAACGGACAATTGCGCAGTCGTGTGATGCTGTACCCAAATTAAATTGATGTCCTTTTTTTTCCCCATAAACAGAGCTTTCTTTTGGTGGTATTTGATCACCTGTGCAATTTTTACTTTTTGCGCTATAAACAAAAAAAGAGCAACAATTTTGAAAAAATAACAATATTTTTCACATTTTTTACATGAAATTCCCCCCAAAAAATGAAAAAATCAAAATTTTTCAACATTTTAGGCCAATTTGTTTTCTGCTACATATTTTTGGTGAAAAAAATCGCAATAAGCGTATTTTGATTGGTTTGCGCAAAAGTTATTGCGTTTACTAATTACTACTACTAACTTTATTGTTTTTTTTTTAACTAGTAATGGCGGCGATCTGCAATTTTTTTTGCAGGACTGCGACATTGCGACAGACGGATCGGACCCTTGACTGACATTTTTTACACTTTTGGGGTACCAGTGACATTACTACAGTAATCAGTGCTATAAATATGCACTGTTACTGTAAAAATGACACTGGCAGGGAAGGGGTTAACTTTATTGGTAAACAGTGCCTTAAATGTATCCCTAGGGGCGTGATTCTAACTTTGGGGGGGGGGGGTGGCTTGTGATGTAACCACAGAGACATACGATCCTACATCTGCAGTTACACCAGGGAGAATGACAGGCGGCTTTGTTTACATCAGCCGCCTGGCTTTGTCCCTCTCCAGCGGGAGATCGCGAGTGGCCGGCAGACATCGGAGCCGCCGGTCACTCGCGCGGGGATGTTAGTGAGCGTGTGGGGCCGGGAGCGCGCCCCTGGCGGCACGCGCTCGCCCTAGGTGGCGCGCGCTTGCCCTCGGTGGTGCACGCTCGCCCCCTAGAGGCTCGTTGGTGAGCAACGTAGTCCTACGTCGCTTTGCCCAGTAGGGGCTGACCGCCGCAGTAAGTAGTCGTGCGGCGGTCGGCAAGTGGTTAAAGGGCTGCAATTTTTTTGGTATTGGTGTGCAGTTTCTGTTCAGTTTAGGGACAGGTATCCAGTGTGCTCTAGGGACAGATCTGCAGTGACACAAATTGCTCTGTTAATGTCCACAAAAGTCATTTAAAGAGCTGCAATTTTTTTGGTATTGGTGTGCAGTTTCTATTCAGTTTAGGGACAGGTATCCAGTGTGCTCTAGGGACAGATCTACAGTGACACAAATTACTCTGTTAATGTCCACAAAAGTAATTTAAAGGGCTGGAATTTTTTTGGTATAGGTGTGCAGTGCACTATATAGGGGTGTAATCCACGGTATAACATACTTTGTAATATAGAAAGCATATTATAGTGGATTTGTGATGTGCACTGTGCATCGGATCAGGAAGAGGAGGTAGCAACATCCGCCACTCAGCAGTCTGACGACAGTACCCAGCTCAGCCCAAGGAGGTTGGTCCCCGCTGTTGCTGCCTACTCCAAGATCTCATATGTTAGTGGTGGGGAACGTGACGTGGATGATGACGTGTCTATGGACGTATCGTGGGCGGCCACAAGAGAGGAAGAGGAGGGGAGTTCAGAGGGAGAGACGGACCGGCAGATAGGGAGGAGAGGCAGGCAGAACTTGCATTGCACAAGAGGTACAAACCAGACTGCAAATATATCAGAAGCGAGCCATCAACCATGTACAGTCACATCTGGCGCTCCCAGGACGCCGACACATGGCTCCGCAGTGTGGGCTTTTTTTAATGTGTCCGTTGCTGACAACAGTGTTGCCATCTGCAGCCTTTGCAGTCAACGCATAAGTCGCGGTAAGCCCAACACTCACCTAGGGACAACTGCCTTAAGAAGGCACCTGAACTCCCATCACCGAGCCCAGTGGGAGCAACACCATCAGAACCCACAAAGCCACACTCCAGGCTCTCACCGCCCAGCCTCTTCTCCTTCTCCTTCTCCTCTCTCCTCACATTTGTCCTCCACTCCACCTTCCATGATGCCGTCGTCACGTTGTTCTGGAAAAAAGCAGGCTTCTGTGGCCCAAATGTTGGAGCGGAAAAAAATTATGAGGCCGGATAACCCTCTTGCCCAACGTTTGACTGCTGGCTTGTCGGAACTGATAGCCCGCCAACTACTGCCATATCAACTGGTGGACTCGGAGGCCTTTCGTAAATTTGTGGCCATTGGAACACCACAATGGAAGGTCCCAGGCAGGAAATATTTCTCGCAGAAGGGCATTCCAGAGCTGTATGGCCATGTATGGCCATGTTAGTGAATATATCTCTGGCACACAGTGTTGGTGCCAAGATACATCTGACCACAGACACATGGTCTAGCAAACATGGGCAGGGAAGGTATATCACTTTTATTGCCCACTGGGTGAACCTTTTGATGACTGTCAAGCATGTAACCTGTGGCACCCATGTAGATTTGGTTGTACCTCCACAGATTGCATGCAGGCCTGCCTCTTCTTCTCCTCCTCCATCCTCCCTCTCCTCCTCGGCTGACTCCTCCTTTTCCGCTGCTACCGTTTCTTACGCTGAGTGGCCCAAGATCCCCAGAACCTATTCCACATGCCAGGTGAGATGTTGCCATGCTGTGCTGCGTCTGTTGTGCCTGGAAGCCAAGAGCCACACTGGTCCTGCACTCCTTTCAGCTTTGCGTTAACAGGCAGATCAGTGGCTGACACCGCTGAATTTGACAGTTGGTAAAGTGGTGTGCGACAATGGTGCCAATCTGATGAGTGCCCTGAAACAGGGCAAAATAACACACGTGCCATGCATGGCACACGCCCTGAACTTGGTCGTGCAGCAATTCGTTGCCAAATACCCTGGGGTCCAGGACGTCTTGCGGCAGGCCAGGAAAATCTTTCAGAAGATCTTACACAGCCATGGCTATCCTTGCTGACATTCAGCAGCGACACAACCTGCCCATCAGGCGTCTTATTTGTGACTCCCCGACGCGATGGAACTCAATGTTGCATATGCTTGATAGGCTGCTCCAGCAGAAACGTGCAGTTAACGACTACCTGTACGAACTCTGCGGCAGGACAGGTTCTGGGGAGCTTGGGTTTTTTTCACCTCGCCAGTGGCTGCTCATGTGGGACGCATGCAGACTTCTGCGGCCATTCGATGAGATCACTAAACTGGTCAGTCACGGCCAGGGCACCATCAGTGACATCGTACCTTACGCCTTCTTTCTAGAGCGTGCATTGCGTCGTGTCATTGATCAAGTCATCGAGGAGCATTAGCAGGAAGTTGAGGAAGTCGCAATGTTGGATGAATTCCCAGTGGGTGCTGCTCCATCTGAGACAAGTCAACAGCAGGAGTCTGAAGAGGAGTCAGAGGAGGATGGTGCTGGGGGGGGGGGATGAGGAGGAGCGAGAAGAGCATGCTTTAAACCTTTCTGGAATCCCTGGTGTTATCCGTGGATGGGGGGAGGAGAACGAGGACGACATTATCCTGGATGATGAGCTGGAAGCAGGCCACTACACTGCTTCTAGTTTAGTGCGAATGGGGGCCTTCATGCTCCAGTGTTTTAAGGGGGACCCCCGTATAAAAAGCATAAAGGCCAAGGAACAGTACTGGGTGGCAACATACTTAGACCCCCGCACAAACAAAAAATGGCGGAAATGTTACCACAATCACAGAGGGCGGTCAGAATGCAGCACTTCCAGGCCTTGCTGCGGGAAATGCTGCATTCTGCTTTTGCGTGCGCTGGCAGAGGAATTTCCAGTCACAGAGAGATAGTTGCGGTTAGCAATTCAACAGCGCCTGCAAGAAGAGGGCGGTTTGAAGATGTCTTGGTCACTTCAGATATGAGATCCTTCTTTCAGCCGAACCATCGACAGCTTTACTCTGGATCCAGCATCAGGGAAAGCCTAGACCGACAGGTGTCTGACTACATCGGGTTAACGGGCGATGTGGATGCTCTGAGGAGTGATGAACCCCTGGACTAATGGGTGGGCAGGCTTGACCTCTGGCCAGAGCTTGCACAATTTGCAATGGAAATGTTGGCTTGCCCCCCGTCCAGTGTCCTGTCCGAAAGGACGTTCAGCGCAGCAGGGGGGATCGTGACCGATAAGCGCACTCGCCTAGCTCATGACAGTGTAGACTACCTCACATTTATAAAAATGAATGAGGCATGGATCTCTGAGGAATTCAACACATGTGACCAGTAGACCATGTTTCATTGAAATTCCTCATGCCAGGCCACAAATATTCGCCAGACTGCTTTCCACCCACAACAATTCCTGGTCCTTGTCTTCGCTAAATACAGTGGCATAAAAGGCATTTCATGTCCATTGAATGCCACATTTTTGGGGCCTTTCAGGGCCGACAATAATTTTTTCTGTTAATGCCTAATGTACCTCCAGCCACAGAATAGAACTTTCTTTGCTGTCAGGTAAACCCATGTGGGCTAATTTTTGGGGCCTATACTGGCTGACACTTACTTCGGTATCCTGTGAATGCCTAATGAACCTTCAGCCCCAGAATACTACATTCTTAGCTGTCAGGTAAACCCATGTGGTCTAATTTTTGGGGCCTATACTGGTCGACACTTACTTCTTTATCCTGTGAATGCCTAATGTACCTCCAGCCACCAAATACTACGTTCTTTGCTGTCAGGTAAACCCATGTGGGCTAATTTTTGGGGCCTATACTGGCCGACACTTACTTCTGTATCCTGTGAATGCCTAATGTACCTCCCTCCAGCCACCAAATACTAAGTTCTTTGCTGTCAGGTAAACCCATGTGGGCTAATTTTTGGGGCCTATACAGGCCGACACTTACTTCTGTATCCTGTGTATGCCTATTGAACCTTCAGCCACAGAATACTACGTTCTTAGCTGTCAGGTAAACCCTTGTGGGCTAATTTTTGGGGCCTATACTGGCCGACGCTTACTTCTGTATCCTGTGAATGCCTAATGTACCTCCAGCCATCAAATACTACATTCTTAGCTGTCAAGTAAACCCATGTGGGCTAATTTTTGGGGCCAATACTGGCCGACACTTACTTCTGTATCCTGTGAATGCGTAATGTACCTTCAGCCACAGAATACAACGTTCTTAGCTGTCAGGTAAAACCATGTGGGCTAATTTATGGGGCCAATACTGGCCGACACTTACTTCTGTATCCTGTGAATGCCTAATGTACCTTCAGCCACAGAATACAACGTTCTTAGCTGTCAGGTAAACCCATGTGGGCTAATTTTTGGGGCCAATACTGGCCGACACTTACTTCTGTATCCTGTGAATGCCTAATGTATCTTCAGCCACAGAATACAACATTCTTAGCTGTCAGGTAAAACCATGTGGGCTAATTTATGGGGCCAATACTGGCCGACACTTACTTCTGTATCCTGTGAATGCCTAATGTACCTTCGGCCACAGAATACAACGTTCTTAGCTGTCAGGTAAACGCATGTGGTCCAATTTTTGGGGCCTGGAATGGCCGACACTTACTTCTTTATCCTGTGAATGCCTCATTTTTCAGACTGGAATTGAAAATCAATGGGTCTGTAAAGGTTCCGCCAAATTGTGGAATGGATGCGGACCCATTTTACAGGTGTGTAAATGGACCCTATATGTATTTGACATGTATTTGCCGGCTGCTGTCAGTTCTGGCTGATTTATAAAAAAAAAGAAAAAAATTTTTGCTGTAAAAAAAAATAAAAATTTTAGGGCAACTTTTCCAATTGCAATACTTCTGTTATGACATTGTCCATGTGCTGGGACTATTTGTGCACAGCTAGTACGTCTTTTGTGGCTGAAAATATGACCTAAAGGTTTTTAAAGTTCGCCTCCCATTAAAGTCAATAGGGCCCGCTGCGAACTCGCGGTTTGCGGACTTTTGAGAAAATTTGCGGCTGACGTTTGCGAACCGCTCCGGCCGATGTTCGTCCATCACTAATCCTACTATCCATCTGATAGGACATATTTGGGCCGCTGCAAAATATTTTATTGGAATTACTGGTTATACCAGATTAACCCCCATATGGTCTAAAGATCTACTTCCTGAATTTGGGAAGCTGCAAGGTTTTCATGACTGGGCCAGAAGGGGCATTTTACGATTTCTCATTTATGTGAAAATCAATCTTTCAAATAATTTTGGCAGCTGCAAGTAGAATTCAGTTTAGCTAAAAGGCCTTTTTTATCAATATGTTCAAATCAGACATGCCTTTCGGGTTCAGAATGGCTCTCTCAACTTTTCAATTACAAATACTCCGTTATTCGATAAAATGTCTGGGATGCCGGAATCTCTGGGATTTATGCCCAACTTTCATCTAAATTATTCATGAGATACCCAGTCCCTTGTAGACAGAAGTGAGAACAAGATTTAGGCCCTATTTCTGATGATGCCTGGGACCTGGTTTTACAAGTTATTCCACTTGTTATTTACTGGGTATATAAGACTCCCCTATTTCTCTATGGTATAGGTCTATGGATCGATTCTTGCTGTAGTAGGTGTAATCAACCCTATACAAACTCGATCCACTTGCACTGGCATTGTCCTCAATCTTAACAATATTGGACAAAAGTCATTAGGATTACTAACGATATAACAGGCCTTACACTTAGTGTAGACTCTTTAACTGGGATATCTTGATACCTCTCTTCTGGGTGAGTATACATTTTTGGCGGCTTCTAGGTGACTTTTTATTGCATGCAGAATGATTATTGTAAAATGAGTTTCAACTTCCTCCCCTAAGATATCTGAATGGCTACAGGAGATGTACCATTGTATTACATTTGAGAAGAACACATATTTTTTATGTCATGCTATGCTTACCTTTGATTGTATATGGAAGTGCTAGTTAGATTCTTCATATCCAGAAACCATGTAGTTCATATCTATTATTGGTATTTTGTGTTTGTTTTTATTTTTTTTATATGAGTGTCTGGGCTGTGCAAAGATGGGCTTTGTTTTTTGTTTTTTGTTTTTTTGTGTGTTTGTTTTGTGTTTTTGTATGGTTGACCTGGCCAGTTTAAATGTGTAATTCTATGTAATGTATAAAAAAAATAAAAAAGTCTTCCTAATAAATACAATCTGATTAAAAAAAAGCATTCCACACAGAATCACTAGCCCAACATATCTTAAAAGTACTGGCCTGGGTGGCAAATGGGACATCAAGGACAGGTATACTCAAATAATGTGGCCCAAGAGAGGGATGTTAAACAATGAGAATGAGTCTACTTGGAAGAACTGTAAATAGTTATACTGTGAAGTGTTGTGCCTATTTCTTACTAAAACCTATGTCTGCCCAATTTAATTATCGTCATCTTCCTCTAATGCTGTATTAGAGAAATACACTGCCTGGCCAAAAAAAAAAGTCGCCACCTGGAATTAACTGAGCAGCTATCTAAACTAAGCATGCAGTAACTATCCTATTGTATAGTTACTGCATGTGCCCAAAGAATGAAGTCAGCTGACTACCTGAATATACTGAATGACCAGGTTATTCCATCAATGGATTTTTTCTTCCCCAGTGGCACAGGCATATTCCAAGATGACAATGCCAGCATTCATCGGGCTCAAATTGTGAAAGAGTGGTTCGGGGAGCATGAGACATTTTAACACATGGATTGTCCACCACAGAATCCAGAACATAACCCCATTGAGAATCTTTGGGATGTGCTCGAGAAGGCTTTGCGCATTGGTCCGACCCTGCCATCATCAATACAAGATTTTGGTGAAAAATGTATACAACACTGGATGGAAATAAATCTTGTGACATTGTGACATTGCAGAAGCTTATCAAAACAATGCCACAGCGAATGCCTGCCGTAATCAAGGCCATGATAGAGTGTGTGACCTTTTATTTTGTCTGGAAGCACAGTAGAGTAACTCCATATACTGTATGTACCTGCAGACCTATGCTTAGAGGTCCTACACTGGAAATAATAAAATCTATTTTAGCTTCTTTTTCGGATTCTAAAATCGATGTCAGTAAATATGTTATTTATTGTCCTATAGAACATCCTGGCCTACACACATCTTCACTATTTGTTAGGTACTATACTACTCAGAGACCTTCTTTTTGTCAGTATAGAAACATCCCCTCTGCGCCTGTATTATTACCAAACATTGGGTAATATTTCTTTAAAATGAATTAACCTGTGTCACATTTTAAGTCTCATCTTGGCTCCAACACTGGCTAGTCCCCTTTGGCTAATTTAAAAATTCATTATTTCCAAGGGGATATTGCAGAGTGGTTGGACGATTTTCTATTGCTGCAGGAACAAATGTGAGAGGTTTTGGCAGAAAGTAAGTTGGGCTAACCTTAAATACACTTTAACTGTGACTTCTGTTCGAAGTGTTCATAATGCGTATTGTCTTTGTTTTTTAGGTAATATAATTTGTAAGCTGCTTACAAATTTGAGGGCATGCATATATAGATATACAACAAAAGTGGGGGGAGTAGTGGGAAAAAGAGAGGCTTAATATGACTGATATAAATACATCAATTTATATTTTACCACTTGTTTCTTATATTTTGCCAAGGATGTTATATGAAATGTTAAAACATTTATATGATTTTATGACAGGCTCTTGTTATCTATGCAGGATAATCTATCTATCTATCTATCTATCTATCTATCTATCTATCTATCTATCTATCTATCTATCTATCTATCTATCTATCTATCTATCTATCTATCTATCTATCTATCTATCTATCTATCTATCTATCTATCCATTTATCCTAATTTTTTTCATCTATACATCTTTAAAATGAATGTATTTCCTGTACAGCTGGTACATAACATAAAAGAGCCAATTATACTTGCTACTCTCTCCACTGTTGACTGTACATCATTTCCCTGGACCAGCTTCATGATAGTGACAACCCTCTATGCAATGGGTATTAGCATAGTTTCCATCAGGGACACATGTGAGGGGGTGACAACACAGGAATAGAGTTGGGAGACAGTTGTCACCCTATAACTGGAAGTGCCAAACAAGGAAAGCTGCATATTAAAAGGTTCAAAAACAGCTTACATTAGCATGTGAAAGCTTCTATGAGATTTTAATGATTGGGTTTAGTTCTACTTCAAGCTTCTTTTTCTTAACCTTGCTAATTTGGGAGGCAGAAAAATTCCAACATAGGGCTAGTTTACTAAGAAAGTTTTTAATTCTAGCCTAACATATTTTCATTGGAACCACCAATCAGGTTCACAATTTTTTGTTTTTATTACTCATTTTGCCTTATGTGAACAAGTGTTTGAAAGATGTTTCTTGATTTATTGTACACTGGTTTTATAATAGTTAATTAGACCCTAAAGTGGAGTATAAATAAATGACTGTAAATACAATTTGTGATGAGCATGACTAAACATATTATATAATATAACTTGATGTCATTTTTGCTTTCTTGATACGTGACATTGCCGCACAGAGTCATCATATGCGTGCATTAAAAGGCAAGTTTATTCCTTGTCCATTCATTCATTTGTCCTTACCATCACTTTTACTGTTCATGATGGTATAAAAACATAGGCACAAGCTGTCCCCAGGACACAACACATGGCCCCTGGGTCTCATATTAACTTGTCATGTTTTTTTTGTTAACCAAAATATGTAAGACATACATCCCCTATGGAAAATCAGGATGCATGGCTACAAGAATGCACAGAGGATTCTGTATCTGAGTATCTTTTGAATAAGAATGTCTTACCTTATGCAGAGTTAACAGTGCAACTGGATCTATGCAGTCTGACAAAGTTCAGCCACTGAGCTGCAGCATTAACTTGTATTTTAACAAGATTAAAATATATTTGTCCAGGGGATTAGCATACTTAATTCCCCCTCTGCCTTTCTAGGAGTGGCAGTGCACTTTGATCTGCCTTGCATGGCAAGAGCCCTGCTTGGTCCCGGCCATTGGAGTGCCAAGTGTGAAATTGGCCTGATGTCATTCTTTTTCTTCACCGTTTACAACTCTCACCCACTTTAATTATATTTCCGCCACAAAGCCCAGCAGCTTCATTCTGAATTCAGGTTGGACTAGGAAGCATTTAAAAACTATAACTGAAAACAAGGGTGGGGGGAAGGGACAGAATATCCATTAAGAAAAAAAAATTAAATCAATAATTGTTTGTTTGCTTTGTTTTTTTTTTTTTTTACAGTGATACTGAGTACAAATTTACATGCAAAATAGCAAGCTTTTTAATGCTCAGTTCATTAGAATATTATCAACTTTTTGACTATATGATGGTGTTTATTGCAAGATTTATTTATTTAACGTTTTCTAATACTGTCTTTAATTAAATTGCAGTGTCTAAGATTGCTATAACTGAAAAAAGAGTACAAAGGTCTAAATTAAACTTCAAATTACATTTAAGCCAGGCATGACATATTAGGCTATATTTAACAGCTTGGATTAATGATGCCTTGCACTAAATGATAGCTTAAATTAACCTGACTCTACCTAACTGCTAAACCATTGGCCTTGTTGGATACTATTGGATAAAGAACAGAACTGTGTTTGACACATGAGGGCTTTTCATAAAAAAATAGTTTATTGGAAATGGGGGTGTTGTCCATAGCAACCAATCAAATTGCAGCTGTGCTTATACCTATATAACTATATAACTATATAACTATATATATATATATATATATATATATATATATATATATATATATATATATATATATATATTTTTTTTTTTAGTGCAACTTAGAAATGAAAGCTAATATTTATTAACCTACCTATTTTTTTCCCTTAAACTCATGCTATAACTGAGCTCTGCCGTTATTAGAAAGGCCATGTTTAGCCAATTTTTCATTTCTTTTGATTGTTCTGCATTCACCCTCTCGGTTTGAACTTTGTAGGATTTACTTGACAGATATTAGACTTGGTAATGCAAAGTGGTTGATTAGGGCTCTGGAAATGAGATTGGCAAATCATGAGCCCCTGGGCTGATTGTAGAGGTGCGGGATGTATTTAGGGAGAGGAAATGAGCCACCTGCAGCTTTGACAGAGGCTTTGACCTTCAGCCCAGTCTTATGGCCACAAACTCCATTCAGCCTGCATGGGGTGTCTGTGAGACAGGCTATTCTCTCATTCAGCTCCGCTCATCAAGTCAGTGGCCGTTGGGCGTTACTTCCACATACAAGTTGGATAGAATAGGAATGGAGATGAGCTGCCTGGGTTTTGGAGAGCAGGTCAACGCTGGGAAATAGGTCCTCGCAGACAACCCCTATTGTCTGGAATTTTCCACTGTTTCCCTCTCACTGCATGGAAATCTGTGACAGGTAGCACAATATTATTCAAGTGTTGTACATTCTACACGGTACCCCGCAGCAGAATGTGTAAGAGCTAATTAACAGAAATACATCACTGAATTTTACATTCCATAGGACTCACAAAAATAAACTGCTTGCTTTATTACTATTACTATTAAAGTGGGTACATATAAACTTCTTCATATTTATCTCCAAATTTTACTTCTCTCACTTAATCTATCTTATTAAAGTCTTAAATATTTTTCTGTGATGTTTAATTTGGCTATTTTTTATTCCCCGTAAAAATATCACAAGTACCCTATTTATTCCAAATCCTGTACCATTTGTTACACTGTTTGTGAAATTCACAATTCATCTGTGTTCTTCAGTTAGCCATAGAATTATTACTGAGTTTAGAAACTTTGATTTTAAAATGCACTTGTCAGGACAGAAAAATGAAAGCTGCCATTGCTGACTTGTTTTTTTTTTTTTTTTTTTTTTTGGCGCAGGTTCCAGGGCTCTCATTTTTACATCAATATCATAGTCAATACCTGGACCAAGCCCATAGATGAGGAGTTTTGGTGAAGCTTTGGAGATTGCATGCTTGTTACAAGCCAGGTCACTTGGTGATAAATCAAGAATCAGGGTGACAGCCCTCCTGAAGCCTGTGCCTTAAAAACCATGTCTGGAATAGGGATACCATATTTATTTCCCCATATCCAGCATGTCAAGTAAGAGCTGGTGTATACATTATGCTTGGTGCAAACCTACACATTAGGGGGAAAAAATCTGCAATTCCAAATAATCTGTAGTAAAATTCACTAAACCTTAAAAGCAGAGTGAATTTATAATTAGGTAAAACAGGCATATGCCTAAAGGCAGTGGAGTAAAATAGGTCAAATTTTCCCTGTATAGTTGAAGGCCACATAGTTTTCCCATTATCAGAACAAGTAGTATTTTCATATAAGGGTATGTACAAAGTGTCACAACATTTAGAACCAAAGGAGGAAAACAAAGTATTTGCAAAGTGATCCTAGCAAAAGGGTGTTACAATGGGTGGCAAAAGTTATATGCCTACAGATCCCTGTAAAAAAAAATTCTGCTAATAGAATTACAAAGAGATATTGATATTTGAAGGCTCCACAGGACCACATTAGCACTATAATTTTTTTTTACATGTGAGGATACCTAGCTGAAAGTCTACGGTTAGCAATTTTTTATTTTGAATCAAGTAGGAAAAGGAAAAACTCCTATCGTGTTTTTTTTTTTTTCATGAATTTTTTTGCTGCCTGTGTCCTGCTGGAAATATATCTTTTTACTTTCTGTCTTGCAGACACAACAGGAAGTTTAAGTGAAATTTCCCCACAGTTAGGGGCATTCCCACCTAAATCAGCTGTCACTGGAATATTTGTCACCATTGAAACATTTCTCCTCTTTCAGCCATTACAATTTAGTATTTCCCCTCAATTTCTTTCTTGGTGACAATGGTGGTTAGAGTAGGAGAAGGGTAAATCTTCCCAGTGGGGACACAGCAAGCTCTTTGAATGCATGCTGGAAAGAGTGCAGGGGGTCATGGCTCCATTATCTCCATGGCTATCCATTTAATCTCTAGTAGCTGTCCAGTTTTTGATCTGTTGTAGTCAAACCATTTAAATATTCATTTTCATTTTGTTGATATGCTGTACAGTACTTGCCACATCATTGCTGGTCTTTATTATACCTTGTTAAATAAACTTTTAGACTTCTCATTTAAAATTCAATGTACTTCATTTGTCAGTACTATATATCCCATTATTTCTTTAGATATCACCATTTACAGCTAACCATAAACATGTCACCCCATTTGCCTCATCTGATATTTTTAACAACTTTATGAACCCATTGTACAACCACAATCCTAATCATTATTTTTCTGTCCTTCAATATGCAGCCTCCTTTCCTTCTCTCCCATCTCTTTTCAATTCATATGAACACGAATGTTCAGATGAGCTTAAAGAGTATCTGACCCAAAAACAAGTGTGTAATATGTTGGAGCTTACCAATCACTAAATGTACTGGCTCCATTCATTTTTTAGGCTTTTTTACTTTATTTTAATCTGGTGATCCAGCCAGTAACACGCCTCTTGTCTTAAGCTGGGTTCACACACATAGATTATTTTATTTCGACCTGTGGGCTGAACAAAAATAATCTAACAGATTCCTCCATCCACGCTATACAGCACAGATGAAGAAAGTTCCTATTGTGGCTATTTTATTCTGACAACCTGAGCTGGCACCTGTCAGAATATCTGAATAGCAGCTGCATCTGATTGGATGCAGCAACTATTTGGCTAACAATTTTTCTCCAGGCTCTTTCCACTTTTCAACCAAAGGATGTCGGTAGGAGGTGGCCAACAGGGCCTCTCACAAAATGAATTTCGTATAGTGTGTACCCAACTTTAGGATGTCTCCACTCCATGAAGGAGCAGCAGAGTCACACTTGTACAGCAGCACTGTCAACCTGCAAAGAAGGTAGTGTTAGTTGTATTGGCATAGACTGACTTGACTAACAAATTAAAGCAGTCTCCCAGTTAAATGGATAAAAGCTGACCATTGTAGCCCCCCCCCCCCCGTCATTGTTAAGTGGTTTGTTTAAACCAGGGGTCTTCAAACTATGGCCCTCCAGTTGTTCAGGGACTACAATTCCCATCATGTCTAGACCATGTCTGTGAATGTCAGAGTTTTACAATCCCTCATGGGATGTGTAGCTCTGCAACAGCTGGAGGGCCGTAGAGGATCCCTGGTTTAAATCCTCAAACTGCCAATTTCTCTGCACAGCTAGGTCTGCTAAAGGAAGCTAAAAAATAACAGACTTACTGGCTGGATCAACAGATAAAAATAAAAAAAAAAAAAAACTGAATGCAGCCACTAATTTTAATGAGTGATAAGCTGCAATATGCTCAATTGTTGCTTTTGGTTTTAGATTCCCTTTACTATATGTGCTTGTGATGGTACAGTCTATCCTGCTTTCTAAAGACAGTCACATTGTAGGGTTGATTTACTAAAACTAGAGAGTGCGAAATCTGCTGCAGCTCTGCATAGAAACCAATCAGCTTCCAGTTTTTTTTGTCAAAGCTTATTAGAACAAGCTGAAGTTAGAAGCTGATTGGCTTCCATGCACAGCTGCACCAGATTTTGGACTCTCTAGTTTTAGTAAATCAACCCATGTGTGTCTAAGCCCAGCCACCTTCAGAGTATATAGAATTAGCCATCAGCCATATGCAAATTGAACAGAACAACTGAACCAGTCAGAAGTCTTCATTGCTCTTACTGCCCATAGCTGATGAAAGGTGACATGGGATTGGTTCCTATGGGTTATATCCTTTCACTCTCTGCAATGCTTTATTACTGAATAATTCTATAACGGCATAGCTAAATATCCCATTTCTGTAAAATTTTATGTGACAGTGAATGTTAGTCCTGTTAGACTGTCATGAATAAAATCATAACTGGATCCCTTAGTGTACTTTAACAGAACTCATTAGTGTCCTCTGTCCAGTTCAATATTGCACACCTGAATTGTCCTGGGTGTTCGGGACATTTTCCACATTGTACTGTAGATTTTTTGATAAGTGAACCTGATTGACTGAACTATTTAGTTTAAGGTCACCAAGTAAATGTATGCTACAGACCATAGTCACTAGGGTCTCTTATTATCTAACAACACAAACAATTTCATGTTTTAACTGATCTCAAATAGCCTATAGCTTAGATCAGCTGTGATTCATAGGAAAGATTTATAAAACCTGGAGATATGGAGGTTCTATACAATACACAAAGAATTATGATTGGGTACGAAGGTCTTCACACCCTCAGAAGAATTCTTCTCACCTAATATCTGTTTAGGGCATTTCAGGTTAACCCTTTATATGCAAAGGCAGCAAAGACAGCTTATGTCTGCATTATCATTATTATTATAATAGTATATAGGGATTTATAAAGCCCCAACAGTTTGTACAGAGCTTTACATTATAAAAGGAGACAGTACTTTTACTTTATAATTCAATACAAGAGGGTTAGGAAGGCACTGCTCCTAAGAGTTTACAATTTAATAGAATGGAGCAAATTGAAGAAAAGGTCATTACTGTGAGCAAAGAGCCAATGTGAGTATTAAACTTTTGAGTTGTTGGGTGAAGGTTGGGTAGGCTTCCCTGAAAAGATGAGTTTTCAGGGATCGTCTAAAAGTGGACAGAGTAGGAGATAGCCAGACAGATTTGGGTAGAGAATTCCAGAGTATGGGAGAGGTTTGGCGAAGTCCTGGGGACAAGTATGGGAGAAGTAAACAAGGGAGCTAGAGAACAGGATGTGATGTGCACATTATTACAGCAATAGAGAGTGGATAGAAAATTCACAGCCTATACTGCCAAGGCTCTGATCCTTGGAGCTCCGCTATTGTCAAAATTGTAAGTAGCCTTTTTTATATTTCACCCTGGGGCCGTGCAAAGACCTTTGGAGAGGCAGGTCCTCAAAGTATAAAAGGGGCACATGAAACAGGGCTTTAAATATGGCTGTGCTCAAAATATCAATACAGTAATGTATCGTGACACATTCCTTTCTGATACGTGTATCGAAACAGATGTTTCTGTATTGATAGAACAGAAAAATGCTGTGATGCAGCTTTGAAAAAGAAACAGAACAGAAAAGACTATTTTAAGTTTAAAAGTTAAAAAATATTTTGTGTCTTAAGTTGTGCCAACCTGAAGAGTTTTTCTTCTCTATTATACAGAATAATAAAGAAAGTACTGCTTGTGGGTACTGCTGGCTGGTACTACTGATGGGTACTGCTGGCTGGTACTGCTGGCGGGTACTGCTGACTGGTACTGCTGACAGGTACTGATGGCGGGTACTGATGGCAGGTACTACTGGCTGGTACTGCTAGCGGGTATTGCTGGTGGGTACTGTTGGCTGGTACTGCTGATTGGTACTTCTGGCTGGTACTGCTTAGGGGTACCGCTGACTGGTACTGCTGGCCGGTACTACTGATGGGTACTGCTGGCTGGTACTGCTGGCGGGTTCTGCTGGCTGGTACTGATGGTGGGTACTGATGGCAGGTACTACTGGCTGGTACTGCTGGTGGGTACTGCTGGCTGGTACTGCTAGTGGGTACTGCTGGTGGGTACTGTTGGCTGGTACTGCTTATGGATACCACTGACTGGTGCTGCTGGCAGGTACTAATGGTGGGTACTGATGGCAGGTACTGATGGCAGGTACTGCTGGTGGGTACTGCTGGCAGGTACTGCTGGCTGTACCTGCTGGCTATTACTGCTGGCTGGTACTGCTGGTGGGTACTGTTGGCAGGTACTGCTGGCTGTACCTGCTGACAGGTACTGCTGGCTGGTACTGCTGGTGGGTACTGCTGGCTGGTACTGCTGCTGGATACTGCTAGCTGGTACTGCTGACTTGTACTGCTGGCTGGTACTGCTGGGGGGTACTGCTGGCTGGTACTGCTGGTGGGTACTGCTGGCTGGTACTGCTGGCTGGTACTGCTGGCGGGTACTACTAGCAGGTACTGCTGGCTGATACTGCTGGTGGGTACTGCAGGCAGGTACTGCTGGTTGGTACTGCTGGTGGGTACTGCTGGTGGGTACTGCTGGCTGGTACTGCTGGCTGGTACTACTGGTGTGTACTGATGGCGGGTACTGCTTGCTGGTACTGCTTGTGGGTACTGCTGGTGGGTGCTGCTGGTGGGTACTGCTGGTGGTTACTCCTGGCTGATACTGCTGGTGGGAAATGCTGGCTCCTCTGAGACACATCAATGCTGGAGTGTGAGGAGCGGCGTTGGAAGAAGCATGCAGAGCCGTTGCTTCCTGTATCTCTCCTCTCACAGACGGAGTGCATTTGATATCCCTCTGCCTGTGACAGGACGGAGCTGGAACTATACAGGAAGCACCGGCTCTCTTCTGACTCGAGAATACACTGACAGCTGGGCAGCCGAGATATTGCGTGGCACTTGAGTGTGTCAGGGAGCCGCAGCCCAAATGCGGGAGACTCCTGCACATTGTGGGAGACTTGGGATGTCTGACTTGACAAAAGGACACTTTGGGCATCAAGGGGCAAAGGGGCAGATGCTCATGCACCCCCCCCTCTCTGCAGGTTCATGTTGCACCGTAACCTCTTTTTAATGACAACAAGCTTTGAGAACTTTTATACTTTTTCTGTAGTGTGTTATTACTCAAGGAAATGTAAATTCTGGTAAAAACAATAGTTATATATCCCGCCATATGAGTTTTTTCAGAGCTATTGCATGACAATCTTTTGGTCTTAGAGAAAACGGAGCAAATGAAATTCACCCCTAGGCAGTGCTTCACTTTCTAAAACAAAGCTTCTCACACAAAATATATCACCCAGTGATTAAATTAAAAAATAAAATAATTATAACTAGTCCACCATTGTAATATCCCATCAAAGCTCGAAAAATAAGTAATAATGTCTCATTGATATATAGATCACTCTTCATATGTTCCAATCTTGAACACCAAATCCCTTCCACCAATGTGCATAACGTGATTTCTGCTCCCCACAAGACACCACACTCACTAATTTTATTTGCCTCTCATTTTACTGATCAGCAAAAAATGCATTCATCAAGTCCTTCAGAGAAGCTTCTCCTTCTGAGCATCACCAACAGACTCCATAGTACCCTGCATAAGTGTACCAAAACTCAGAGGAAGAAATGGTCTACATAGAGTATTCCCATTTAAAACTCTTTAATAAAATTCATTCTCATTTAAAAACACACTCACAAGTGTTATAAAATCAGTGCTCATCAATAAAATACAGATCATAATCACAAATGCTAAGACCATGAGGTTGATACTGCTAGCGTCTCACCATGCTCACCTCACACGTCTGTTCTGGTCCGCATCACTTCCGGTCCAGCATGTTAACATCACTTCTGGTCACTGTATAGCTCCACACTGACGCATTTCATCAACACTACTTCCTCTTTTTGTCATGTGAAGTGCAGTTGAACAAATCAGTAGCCTGCATTAGACCAGCTGCAGCATGGTAGGTCAGAAAGTTTTATGTTCTATCCATACTGCTTCAAATGCAGATTATATCCAACACTGAACAGTGGATGTGCATGTTGGGAATAACTGGATTTGTACATGTGTTTGATTAATTGCTCCCGAACCCTCAAATTCATTAATATTTGACAATTCTAAGGATCTATTCCAACTGTCTAAATGATTTATTGCCACCATTTATCGAAGGCTGATTTCGATCAGCTCTACCATATTTGGATCTCGTTTTAGAATGAAAGTAAGGCTATAACATATATGTTTACTTATACTTTCTGCCCTGTTGGAAATGGCTGCCTATGTCAAGGTACAGTAGAAGATCACCAACTGTCATTCATGTATTGCAGAAATTAAAACCAAGCACCTTAGTGGCAGCAGCTTCACTTTTTTTCTGCAGTCTTATAAGTCAGGAAAAACACAACTTAAAAGAAATATATAAAGTTTTACAAAAAAATGTAAAACATCAGCATAATGAAAAATATTTTTATCAATATATGTTTATGTTTTATTAGCCTTTTATATTTGCATAACTGGTAATTATATATGTATATGTGGGTAGCCATATCTAATCAATGCAAGGCTCTGCTTCCTGCTTTGCAATGCTATACATTTGATGTGCTTTACTTCTTATTATCACAGTCTATGAGGCTGATTCATTATTTGAATATAGACCGTTCCTCTATCATAAATATAATGAAGCTGTGTTTACTTCAATTACCAATCACATGCTAGAAAATAAAACCTGTTTTTTTTCCCCTTGCACATGATTGAGTATTCAAAGTAAACACACCTCCCCTTTATTTTTTGTTCACTTTGCAAAGTGAACATTCGCTTTTCAAAGAAAAAGCATTAACTTATCTAAGTAAACAACTTCTTCTCTTTTGGTAAATCAAACCCTATGAGTAATCCCTCAAACTGAAAAGAACATATTTCCTGAGGAGCTGATACCTTGTCAATTGACAATGAGGGAAACAGAGTAATTGCACTGAGCCAATGAGAGCTCCCTGCACTGGCTAATCTACAAATCACTATAATTATTATAACAAGTGTATAGCAGAGCAAGCATGTAGAATGTGATATGATAACTCAAAAAATGTTCTTGCCTAAATACATTATACATAAACCTTAGTTATAAGAAACATAATAGGGTATATAATGTGGTATACTTTCACGGACTAAAATGAAAGCAGCGCTCATGAACTGGCTGCCCATGTAAGTTTAAAGCCATCCACAATAGCAATATTGAATTGCTATTTTAAGATATTGAGGACTTCAGTAAATGTTATTACAATAGGGTAGGATAGCAAGGATCTCTGTTTTATGAGTGCTTTCCATGCCAAGGGCTGCAATGCTTCACTGACCATGTTCATAACCAAGGTTTAACCCAAAAGTGCAAGTTCCAGCTTTCCAAATGTAAGTCAAACAGGCTTATTCAGCAGTAACCCATTGCATGTAAACAGATTCAGTTATTTGATGTTGTATGAGTTATATGTGGTATCTGTATATAAAACAGGACTAGCGCTTTTCTGAGTGATTCCAATGTCTAATGCAGTCCATAAAGATATTTTATGCTCTCACCAGAAAAACAGACCATTAATATTACATATTGGACAAATACATTTTTTTGTGAACCATTATCCAAATGTGTTGTGTGCTTTTTTTTTCCTCCAAATCCACTTTCTCCTTTAGACACGCAAGGACACGAGAATGTGGATTTGGAGAATAAAAAATGCACAACACATTTGGATTATGGTACGCAACATAAACATTGACCCATATGTAAAATGTAGGGTCTGTTTTTCTGGTTGGAGCAAAAAATATCTTTATGGACTGCATTGGATCTTTAAGAAAAGTTCTGGTCCTGTTTTACATATTCTCATCTGTCCAGAGGGGCTTATTTTTCCAGCTGCTGAGACTGTATTGACTTTTTCCTGTTAATATAATCATTATACAGTATGTGTTATGTATTTTTAAGCTTAAAATAACATGCAGCGCTTTTGATATTAAAATCCACAAAAAATCAATTGGGAAGTAAAAGTTCATACACATATGAATGAATGGGGAATCCTAGGTACAGACAGAGTAAAAGTTGTAAGTTGTGAATCCAGAAGCCACCACCAGCAAACACCAGGTATCCAAGCCTCTTACCGGATCTGACAGACAGACACCCATTACAGAGATCAGTGAAGCGTGCCCAATAAACAATCACTCATGTGGAGCCGATCCCAGATCCAAAAATCTTCCAAGTCAGGCAGCCCAGTCTCAGTGAATGACAGACCTCAGATCAGAGATATAAAGGGAGACTCCTCATGGTATAGTACATCAGACTAAGGTTTTATTGAAAGTAAAATTGGCCACTTACATATTATCCAGTAAAACAGAGCATGGAACAATATGTATGCAAATCAGTTGCTCTGGACTCAGTGGTATATTTTGGTTTTGTGCTGCCCTAGGCAAGACTAAAATTGGGTGCCCCCCCCCTTCCCCATCTTATGTAAATTTGCCCCACTCCTTCCTTTTTAACGGATGTGACTCCCTCCAAAATTGAAGGACTCCGAGTCCCAGCATGAACCCCTGAGATCTCACGAGAGGGGGAGATAGAGAGATAGAGATGGGGGTGGGTGAGGGAGGGAGAGCGAAAAGGGGATGAGAGAAGGGGGTGAGATGGTAAGTGAGAGAGAGAGAGGGGGGGAGAGGGGGGATCAGAGATAGGGGAGAGAGAGGTGGGTGAGAGAGAAGGAGAGAGAGGGGGAGAGAGGAAGAGAGAGAGGGGGGGTGAGAGAGAGAGAGAGGGAGGGAGGGAGAGCGGGAGATAGAGGGGGGATGAGAGAGAGAGAGGGGGGAGAGGGAGAGAGAGAGGGGGATGAGAGAGAGAGAGAGGGGGGGTTGAAAGGGAGAGAGAGAGGGGGGGCGGTGAGAGAGAGAGGGGGAGAGAGAGAGAGAGAAGGAGAGAGGGGTGATGAGAGAGAGAAAGAGAGGGGGTGAGAGAGAGAAAGAGAGGGGGTGAGAGAGAGAAAGAGAGAGAGGGCGGATGAGAGAGGAGGGGTTGAGAGAGAGGGGGGTGAGAGAGAAAGAGAGAGAGGGGGTGAGAGAGAGAGAGGGAGTGAGAGAAAGAGAGAGAGAGAGGAGGGTGTGAGAGAGAGAGAGAGAGGTGGGAGAGGTAGCTCTAGCAACCAGAGGCCAAAAAAGTATTTTTTTGCTGCCCCCCTGCAAAGTGCCGCCCTAGGCCTGGGCCTTGTTGGCCTAGGATAAGATATAGCACTGTCTGGACTCCAAAAAGATGGCCGCGGGATCCTCCTCAGCAACAAGTGCCACGCCAACCAAGCTCTGCCTACATATTTGGTTTTACACAAATGTCCCTTTATATCTCTGATCTGAGGTCTGTCATTTACTGAGACTGGGCTGCCTGACTTGGAAGATTTTTGGATCTGGGATCGGCTCCACATGAGTGATTGTTTATTGGGCACGCTTAACTGATCTCTTTAATGGGGGTCTGTCAGATCTGCTAAGAGGCTTGGATACCTGGTGTTTGATGGTGGTGGCTTCTGGATTCACAACTTACAACTTTTACTCTGTCTGTACCTGGCTGGGAATCCCCATTCATTCATATGTGTGTGGACTTCTTATAAACTTTTTACTCCCCAATTGATTTTTTGTGGATTTTAATATCCACATTACACCCTTACAGATAGCTAAAATGAACAATGGTGTCATTGGAAACTTGTCGGAAAGGCAGAAATTGCCCATTGCTCAAGGAACCGCTAGCAACCTCAGGAGGAACCCTGATTGAGAAACCCTGGTCTAAGGGGATGATTTACTAAAGCAGTACACTTTTCTCTGAACCAAGTAAACCTTTGGTCACTTTGAACATCCAATCACATCCAGGGGAATATAAAAAATATCTGCACCTAATTGGATGTTTCACCACTTTAGCCCTGCTCACTGTGCCACAGTGGCTCGTTATCGTCCAGCGACGTAGACCTACGTCACTGGACTCCTCCCCTTGTGGGCAGCGCTCGCGCTGCCGGAGGCTCGCTCCCGCTATATTCATTCACAGCGGGAGTCGGGCCAGGGGAGGAGCAGCGGCGATCGCCGCTGCTCTTCCCCGATCGTCTGGGAATCGAGTTTGGAGATCCGCCCACTTGTGTATACAAAGCGGGCGGATCTCCTAAGTGACAGACAGTGACAGATTGCAGGGTTCAGCATAGCTGAACATGCGATCTGTCCCTGTGTCACTCAGTCACCTCCCCCCACACACGTTAGTAAGCACCACGCATACATTAACCCCTCCCTCTCCAATAAAATTAACCCCTTCCCTGCCAGTGTCATTTTTACAGTAAATGTGCATATTTATAGCACTGATTACTGTAGTAATGTCACTGGTACCCCCAAAAGTGTCATAAATGTCAGTCAAGGGTCCGATCTGTCCGCCGCATTGTCGCAGTCCCGCAAAAAAAATCGCAGATCGCCGCCATTACTCGTTAAAAAAAAAAAACACCAAAAATGACAGAAATCTTTCCCTTAGTTAGTAAACGCAATAACTTTTGCTCAAACCAATCAAAATACGCTTATTGTGATTTTTTTTTACCAAACATAGGTAGCAGAAAACAAATTGGCCAAAAATTTAAAAAAAATTTGATTTTTACATTTTTTGGGGGGGGAATTTCATATAAAAAAATGTGAAAAATATTGTTATTTTTTCAAAATTTACGCTCTTTTTTTGTTTATAGCGCAAAAAGTAAAAATTGCACAGGTGATCAAATACCACCAAAAGAAAGCTCTGTTTGTGGGAAAAAAAGGACGTAAATGTTGTTTGGGTACGGCGTCGCACGACCGCGCAATTGTCAGTTAAAGTCGCACAGTGCCGAATCGCAAAAAGTGGCCTGGACGTAAGACAGCAAAATCCTCCGGTGGTAAAGTGGTTAAAGTGAATAAAGCTTTAGCATGCTAAATGAAACAATGTACCCCTTTAGGAAATGAACCATTGTAAAGGCAGTAGAGCGGAACTCTTACTCAGTGTTTCTCAACCTTTTTTCAGTCAAGGCACCCTTTAAAATAAAGACAATCTCAAGGCTGTCGGCCCTGCAGGTGCCCCTGGACCCTAGGGTACTTCTTCTGGGCATGGGTGGATTGGTAACGCAGGCTAAATACTTGAAACTGTTATTGTTTTGCTTGTCCTTTTATGCCAGGAATGCTCTCTTGCAGAGCTGGGGGGGGTGGGGGGCTGCTCCCCCCACGGTCGCCCAGTGGTGAGCATTGGTGGGCTCAGATCTTCTGTTATATAAACTGACCTATATGGGACGTCAATGCCCCCAAAAGTTTGGGAAGATATGTGATGCGTGGATTGGGGCCAGGTCTCTGCAGATTTAGATTTCTGGGGCTTACCTTGGTGGCGAGGATGTTGATCTACCAGTTTATGTTTTCTGGGTGTTGTGCTGTTATGGACTCCCCTGGGGGAATGGGGGGGGGGGTGCGGCTGTGGCTCCCCCTACCCCGGCCCTCCGGCCCCACGCCCGCTCCTTCCTGGGGGACCCCAGGTATCCGTTGGTTTGGGACTTGGCTACTACTTGGTTTTACTCACATTTAACACTTTTATGTGATACCTGTGTTAGATTCTGATGCTTACATGCAGTATTAACTTTTGTGCACATGCCTCCTGTTTCTTCTGCTTTGTTTTTGGATAATGTACCTTGCTGGTTGTATTTGACTTGTTGTTGTTTTATATCAATAAAACTTTTCTGTTAAAAAAAAAAAAAAAACGACAATCTCAAGGCACCCTTTAAAATGACGGACCATCTCGAGGTACCCCATTCTAAAATATAAAAAAAAAATATTCTAATAGGTTTACATAATGCAGCAACATCCACACATAGGACGCCCAACGTTAGAGGTGATTTTTTCTTCCAAAGCAAATTCACTTTTGCACACTGGTACTGACTAGTATTCCAATGTTTCTCTTCTCCCTCAATTTTTCTCCATCAATCAGCTAATGTTACCCCCGTGCTGAGGGAGAGGGCCACAGGAGGGTAGAACAAGGATGCTGTGGGGGCAACAGACATTCTTCTTATTAATTGATGACATCATTGGTTGTTAAGAAAGTCATAATGGTGCATAATGGAAACCCGTGGCTTTGTGTAACGAAAATGCAGGCTAGATCCACCTGCTGGCTTGTATACAATTTTTGATCAATGTTAAGGCATTTTGCCAAGGCACCCCTGAAGAAACCTCAAGGCACCCCAGTGTGCCTGGGCACCCTGGTAGAAAAAGGCTGCTCTAACTCATCTGTGTCTACCTTATTTTTTTAAAAGACATTATATGTAATTGGAGAAAATCTGTCCAATTTCTGGCGATACATATGCATATGGTACAGTTGTGGCACAGCCTACCGTATTATTTGACATTATCTTATGGGCACCTCTCCTTAACAGCTTCTGTAGCAGTGATCCTCAAAAAGTGGCTAGGGAGCTACATGAAATTCTCAGTTTTCTTTGCAGATACTCAGCACCCATCTTCATGTGCATAAAGTAAAGCAAAGGCTTTCTAAGTGATACTATTTAATTGTAATATTGTAATTTGTCATTAGAATTATTATTAACGATTTGGTCCACACCAACCTGATATTTCACTTATGGATATGTGCTAATAGGCCAATCACCCACTTGCTCCAGGTATATCCCAGGGCTCCATCAGTGAAATCTCTCCTAAGGATCTGTCCACCTGCCACAACCAATGCAATCCTGTTGGATTTTTAATTGAATCTACTTTATGAAGAATGCATTAGACTTAGCTGCAGCAAAAGGAGTGTGACTCCATAGTAGCTCTCCAGTGTTGGGAAGTTTGGCCAGGGAGATCTTCTATCTAGAGTCCCTGTAAGATACACAAAGCCAATGAGGTTCAAATATGAAAGAAGCAGAGGTCAATAACTTATCAAAATGAATGTTAGTAAATAAGATGAATATATTTTCACTTTCAATGTCCATTCATGAATGAGAATTTTTGCTAGCACATGATTGGTTGATTGATGAGAGCACAGCTTTATCTCATATACTAAAGTCAATTACCATTCAGTTTGCTAGTTACAGTCTCCATCCCTTTATTAATCATTCCTAACAAGTAGGTGAGTTGGAGTCTAGCCAAATTAGAAAGATCACCTCTGGGTGGAGTGGTTATTTAACTAATTGTATTATTACACAAAAATCAAAAGAAATAGAAAAGCTATCACTCTCAAATATCTAATGTCACCGGGTTCTGATTTATTTTGGATCAACACAAAATATTACAGTTTTTTTATATACATTTTGTGGCTCTTGGCTGTATCTGAAGGTGGTGTTTGAGTTGCCAAAGACCATGACTTCTGATCTATAGAGAAGAGGCAGTATTATAAATAATTACCTGGTTTGTGTCTTTTTTTTAGGAAAAAGATCCTGCATGGAGGAGCACAGTGACAAGTCTTGCCTGAGCTCACAGCCCAAGTGTCTGCATTCTGCACAGTTTGTAGACTTTGCCAAAAAGCTAGATGACATTCTGTGTGAGGAACAGGGGGACTTGGCAGGAAAGTGATCTGGATACTGAGGACAGGGGGAGGAAAATGACTTTTAAAGATGAGAAAGTACAGCTCACAACTAGATCTCGCCTGCACTCCCTCCCTGAAAGTGGCAGTCAATTGACAAGCAGTACAAATCCCCACTACTTTCTTTTTTAGCAGTGTCTGAGTCTCTGGACTGCATAGAAAACGCCTTGTGATCAATGTCTTATCTATTTTCCCTGTTTGTAGCATCGCTCCTGTGCTTGCTTATTTGTTTCTATCATATGGTACATAGGAAGTGATCCCTGCATTGTTCTAGGAGAGTGTGTGGAGAGGGCTGAGGTGAAGGGGGGTGAGTTACCTCTTCAAATGGGAACAGAAATCCATTCTTTTGTTTCCAAAGGCGCTTTCTCACTGGCCTCTTTTCTTCTTCATTGTGCAGGCTGGTTCATTGCTGGAACCTTTCTGCTACCTTTTGCAGCACTGACATCAAAACACTAAAAGTTTCTAAGTACAGTCACTTCAGAATGTAACAGCGGCCTATACACAGTTTATTTAGGCCAAAGAGAGGTTGCTGAAAAAGGTGGAATTCTGATTTGTTTCCACAGCACAGGGTCCATATCTCATATATCATTCAAACCTATATGTCAGCAAAATATGTCTATGTACCATATAGAGGGTTGATTTACTAAGTGAATATTCATTTATTAAAGTAAAGAGGTGCTCAGTTGGAATACCCAATCATATGCAAAAAAAAAAAAAAAAAATATATATATATATATATATATATATATATATATATATATATTTATTTTTTTATTTTACTGCATGATTGGTTAATTAAAGTGAACATATATTAACTTTATTCACTAAGGTATTGAACACTCTCTAAAGCTTTAGTACATAAAAGCTCTTTATAATGCATCTGAAATGTTCTACCTTTATATTTACAACCCCAATAAAGATATATTGGAAATAAAAAGCCCTTTGAGTATTTTATGGACAGTTTTCCAAAGGAATTGCAGCAATGAAGTTGTAGAAACATCAATTTTATCTATCTATCTATCTATCTATCTATCTATCTATCTATCTATCTATCTATCTATCTATCTATCTATCTATCTATCTATCTAGATATCTAGATATATATCTATATATCAATATATCTAGCTCTCTCTCTCTCTTTCTATATCTATATATATATCTATATATATATATATATATATATATATATATATATATATATATATATATATATATATATATCTTTAGTATATTACACCTGGTTATCAAGAGCTTGTTTATACACACATTTTGATTAGGTCAATCATGAAAATTAATATACTTTTTTTGTGTGCATATTATTGGGTATTCAAACTGAACCCTACTTCACAGGGTGTAATACAGGGAAATAATATTCACTATGCTTTCAGTAAATTAACCCTATGTATGTTACATAGGCATATTTTGTATCCTTCTACACAACCACCTGAATTCATGACCTCTCTCTCTCTCTCTCTCTCTCTCTCTCTCTCTCTCTCTCTCTCTCTCTATATATATATATATATATATATATATACATATATACAGAAAGAGAGAGAGATGGGAATATATATGTATATATATTTATACACATACTGTAAAATACACAGGTGTGTGTATATATATAGTATATATATATAGTATATATATATATATATATATATATATATATATATATATATATATATATAATATTTTATGACACAATATTAACAATGTATTCCAATTGACCCAGGATCATCAGACAGATGTCTACATTTCTGGCATTTCTGGACCTCTTGTGTACAATCTATGGCACATACATGGTCAATTGTGGATTCATGAAACTCATCATGGTCAGAAGGCTCCATAGATGTACTGCAAATAAATTAAGGTGAACTCGCTATTGATTATGACTCATTGACTTATACCGGGTCACCTCTTCTGTCAAGTTTATGTTTTAATTACCTACTGAGGTGCCTATGTAACATGTGCCATCCCCGCATGGTGATTTAACCCCTTGGGCGCCGGAGGGAGATCTCTCTACTTCCCTTCTGGGTAATGGAACCCAGAGCACACAGGGCAAGACTGTGGATTCACCTGCTGTTCTGTTCTTCTGCTCATCTCCCTCAGTGTTACAAGTTAATAATGTCTCCCCATGCCACACAAATCCTTGGCCAGAATCGTGCAGCTTGCCCATGCTTCCAGGTTGTTGAGTTCCCCTTCCCATCATGCCAACTTCCCATTGCCAAAGACGTGTTTCATTTGTGTTTGACATTGCAAAAACAAATAACATTAAAACACATAAGTGGTTGTATTTTGCACTTGGGGAGAGACAGGGGAGATTGGAAATTCGGGTAGGTTTGAGAATTTTTACTGAACTTTGTTATTTTATTTATTTATTTTTATTTTTTTTACAGTTTACTGTCAGATACTTAACTAATATGTATGTGTAAGATGAAAACAAAAGAAGACTGGAAGGGTAGGTCAACAATAAGAGATATGCGGTATCTTTTTTTCTTCAAACTGTTTTTGCATTTTATTATTATTTCTCCTTTTTTTTTCTGCTATTGTCTTTTTCCCGTTGCTGTTAGCAAAATGTTTGATATCACAGTGCTTTAAAAGTGTTGTTGTTTTGTTTGTTAATATCTCATATTATTGTTATTATTATTTTTATTAATAATAATAATAATTAATAATAATAATAATAATATAAATTATACTGCTACTACTAGTACTACTAATAACAATAATCATATAAATAATACTACTTCTTCTTCTACTACTAATAATAATAATACTTAAACTACCACTACTACTATTACTACTACTACTACTACTACTACTACTAATAATAATAATAATAATAATAATAATAATAATAATACAATAATAATATTAGTGTTGATATTCCTGTTTATCATTGCAGTTGATATATTTTATAGCAGATGTTTATATTACAGTACAACACATAATGCAACACATTATGGGCATAATAAAATGGTTTATTTGATGCATTTGGAGGACTGAACAGACACAATATGGAGTGATATCTTAATAATAAAATTACAAACGTCAGGCCATATTTCATAAACTTAAAAACTAACATAAAGATGCTAGTTTCCAGTGATAAAGCGATATATTTGCCCCCTAAAACTAGCAGAAGAGGGTGAAACAACATCCACATGAGCTTTTCTTTTTTTTTTTCTTGAAGTATACATTATATTATTTTATGTATAGCATAACCATACGAAGAGAGTAGTTTAAGGCAAATATAGAACATTCATCCCTCAGAGGTGACAGTCCTGAATCCTGAACACATTAATATAGGCTCGTCTAAATAGTTTAGAACGGAACATTCAACTTGTAATGGCACTGAGAAAAGAAGTCTAAAGCAGAAAAGATTTAAAATGTGCGATCTGTGTGTTTTTTATTTATTTACACTGGCATACATTGTAAAAATAAAAATAAGCTGTGACTCGGACCAAGCATATGGTAACATTGTATTTACACTGGTTTGGGGCTTTATTGGAAGGAGAACAGAGTTGCTTGTTGTATTGAGATTGCATGCTACAATATGATACAATGTTGATGTTTACTGGTAGATTTGCATCATCTGGAATAGATGAGTTGATGGTTGGTTCTGTAGCCCCACCCTCGTGTTCATTGTAGCCCCGCCCATCAAACTTGTGAAACCGCCCACAACAGTTTTCCCTATATATAACCCTTTCATGCCCATGAGACCTTACTGTGCTCCCTAATCACCAACAAAGCAATGACCAGCAGGGGGTTAAATCTTGTGTTGAGAGAGTCTAATAGCTCTGCAGATGATTGTATCTGTCAAATGTGCAATATTCCCTGCAAGGTAGGTGAAACCCACTTACCATCAATGCTTGCACTTCACATATTTAAAAAGTTGTGTTTGAAATGGCATATGGGACTGACTCAATGCTACTAAGAACGTTTAGACCACTTATGTGAGCCACTTAGCTGTCTGTAAGCCTTATCCTAGACCTTACTTCACTAGCTTAACCCTTTGTGTAGGACACCCAGCTTACCATGCCTTATTCCTGAGTGTACTACAAGTACATTAACCCTTTAAGTAGGCCACCCAACTGACTATGCCTTATCCAAGATAGTAATACAAACATTTAACCCTTTGAGTAGGACACTCAACTGGCTATGCCTTTTCCATGATAGTAATACAAACATTTAACCCTTTGAGTAGGACACCCAACTGACTATGCCTTATCCAAGATAGTAATACAAACATTTAACCCTTTGAGTAGGACACCCAACTGGCTATGCCTTTTCCAAGATAGTAATACAAACATTTAACCCTTTGAGTAGGACAACCAACTGACTATGCCTTTTCCAAGATAGTAATACAAACATTTAACCCTTTGAGTAGGACACCCAACTGGCTACGCCTTTTCCAAGATAGTAATACAAACATTTAACCCTTTGAGTAGGACACCCAACT